>NC_133789.1:13019282-13045546 GCF_003597395.2 Chelonoidis abingdonii
CGGGGAGGAGGTGAGCGAGCCCTCGTGGTTAAGAAGACCAGATTAAGGACTATTTAGGAAACTGGACATGCACAAGTCATAGGGCTGGAATGCACTGATCCAAGAGTGTGAGGGAACTTTGCGCTGATTGATTGCCAGAGCCACTGTGCAAATTATCTTTGAAACTATGGTGACTCGGGGGAGGCCAGATGACTTGAAACGGCAAATATAGTGCTCATATTTTAAAATGGAAGAGCGAGATCTGGGGAATACCAGACCAGGCAGACTCACTCAATCCCTGGAAAAGTCCTGGAGAAGGTCTCAAGGACCATTCTGAAGCACTTGCGAGAGAGGAGGTAATCGGAATATTAACATGGATTCACAAGGGCAAGTCATGCTGACCAACACCATGACTCCCTTCTATGATGAGATAACTGGCAAAGCTTTTTGATACGGTTTCCCACAGTCTTCTTCTCCAGCAAGTTCATTAAAAGTATGGCTGAATGAATGAACTATAGGTGAATAGAAGCCTGGCTAGATGTCGGGCTCAAACAGGTGTGATCAACGGCTCCATGTCCTAGTTGGCAGCGGTATCAAGCAAGAGTGCCCCAGTGCGTCTGGGTCTGGTCCTGGGGCTGGTTTTGTTTCACATCTTATTAATGATCTGGATGAGGGATTAATTTCACTCTCAGCAAGTTCGCGGATGACACTAAGCTGGAGGGAAGATGGTCATATGATGGGAGTTAGAATCAGGTCCAGAAATGAAACTAGACAAAATTGGGGGATTGACGGCAAAGAAAGTTGTCTAATGAGGTTCAACAAGGACAAATGCAGAGTTCTGCATTTAGGTAAGAAAAATTCCATGCACCACTGTACAGGCTGGGGACCGCTGCCTAAGCAGCTGTTTCTATGCAGAATAAGGTTCTGGGGGATTACAGTTGGCAAGAAGCTGGGTATGTAGTCAGCCAGTGTGCCCTTGTTGCCAAGGAGGCCAATGACATATTGGGCTGTATTAGTGGAGCCCTTCGCCAGCAGATCGAGGGAAGTGATTCTCCCCTTTATTTGAGCACTGGTGAGGCCACATCTGCGGAAATACTGTGTTCGTTTGGGGCTCCACCACTACGAAAATGTGGACAAATTTGGTAAAGAGTCCAGGTGGTTACGAGTGGCCAACAAAAATGATTAGACGGCTGGGGACAGACTAACAAGAGAGCTGAGGAACTGGCGCTTAATCTGCAGAAGAGAAGATTGACGTGGGGGGGGGGGAGGATTTGACAGCAGCTTCAACTATTTTTCCTGAAGGGGGTTCCGTAGACGGATGGAGCTTGTTACGCTCTCCACTTGGGCTGTTTTCCAGTGGTGGCCAATGAACAGAACAATGAAGCAACATGGTCTCTAGTATTGCAGTGGGGGAGGTTTTAGGTGGATATTAGGGAAAAATGTTTTCATTTTAGAGTGGTGGTGAAGCCTGGAGGCGTTACCTAGGCGAGGTGTGTGGAATCGTTCTCCTTATGAGGTTTTTAAGGCCCGGTTGCAAAGCCCTGCTGGTGATTTAGGTTGGGGCTGGCCCTGCCTTGAGCAGGGGGTTGAGACCTAGATGTTGTCCTTGAGGTCTCTTCCAGCCCCATGATCTTACATAATTCTATGACAACCTACCAACAAATATCTGTCTATTGATTAGTGTTCATACCGTAAATAGCTGTAGTAGTTGCTCTCAGTCTTTTTAGATGGGGGGGTATCAACACCCCTGTAGGACCTGCCAGCATTATTCCCCATTTCACCAGATTGGAAACTTAGCACAAGCATCTCGTTGGTTTAACAGAGTATCGCAGAGAAGTCTGCTGGCAGAGATAGAAACACCTGGATCTCCCAATCGAGACCAGCTACCAACATAACACTGACTATACTTCTCTTTGAATCTCTCACTCACCAAAACCTCAACTGCATATTTTTGGAGCAGTCTCTCTGGGAGTCATCTGCGAGAGATGCTTTTTCCTGACACCCCTTTTATCCCAGCGGTTGGGCAACTGGCCACTGCAAACCTGCTGTTAATTACTTCTTAATACATTCATGGGTTGTCACTTCACCAGTGCTCCACCTCCTGGCTCACAGTTTAGCTTGTATTTACCAGAAAAAAAAAAAAAAAAAAAACACAACAAAAAAAAAAAAAAAAAAAAAAAAAAAAAAAAAAAAAACCCCCAAAAAAAAAAAAAAAAAAAAAAAAAAAAAAAAAAAACAAATTCAAGTGAGTCTAGAGCTGGCGACAGCTCCTTCTGTGACAGGGTCGAGAGAGAGACTAAACACCTGAATTGACTTAGCATAGACAGGTAAAATGGGTTCACTCTTGGACATGTGTCAGAGCACACTTATAAGCATTTCCTGTTGCACAGCCCCCTAATGATGTTCCCATCTATTCGGGCGCTTCCATCCTCATGACTCATATGCCCCTGTTTTCACCTAGTACTATCTGTTATAGAATTAAGCCGTGACGAAACTCTCCTGGTTCTGTCCAATATTTCTGCGCACAATTATTAAAATTCTTGAAAATTTTAATTGCAAAACTCACCTCCATACAATTGGGGGCTGGGCAGTGGTATTTGAATAAATTTAAACAACTCATTGAAAATGGTGTGACTGCATTGTTATTTGCTGCTTTCATGAGTTATGACCAATTAAAATTCTTGCAAAACTTTGCAAGAATTTTTTAATTTTTTGATGCCAGTATGCAGATAGTATCTTTCTCCTCAACTGGTTCACTGGGTCAGTCCCAGTTTTGGTTCTGGTGGTGTGCGCCTTAATCATAACAGGGTAAGGCGCATGAATTCATGTGGTCAGCTTGGGGTTACGCTAGGTGCGGAGGTTGGCATGGTTGGGGGTCTTGGGGGACTAGAAGTGTGCGTCTGGGGGGACCCCAGCATATTCACTTAATTGAAACTAGACAGGGCTTTACTAGGCACAGTATATGAGGAGTAATTTTTTCTGAGATTGCACAGGGGATGATAGGGGGCTCGGTGATTGGAAGCCCCTTGCGCTTTGAGTGCCTACCGCGTTGATTGGGCATCTTCATTGCGCCAGCAGGGGATGCAGTGGGGTGCTGTGAATTTAGTGTTGGTTGGGAGGGGGGGGTGTGTAGTGGGAGTGTGTTGGTGGGCGCTACTTTACTCATTAAAGGTTTCGGGGAGTGGCTGGGTCATCTCTTTAGGCATAGAATTTAGTGGCTGCTGGTGGCCTCTCTAGTGGTGGGGGTCTGCTTCTGACTTCCTTTGTCCAGGAGGTGACACACATTCAGGCTTGTTCTGTCTAGTGTGTGTGAGCTAGTCAATTTCTCCAGGCTGTTTGTTTAGTTCTTCTCTACCATGGAGAACTCCTGTCACAGAAGGAGCTGTCCCAGCCTTAGCAAACTGCCTCTATTTGATTGGATATTGATTTTTTTTTATGGCTTTTGCCGGTTGTTCAAATACAAGCTAACTATGTGGAGGAGGTGGAAGGTGGAGCCTTGGGTGTGTGAAGTGGAAACCCCATTGAATAGGTATTAAGAGTAATTAACAGCAGGTTCAGTGGCCAGTTGCCACCGCTGGGGGATAAGGTAAAGTGGTGTCAGGGGTTGTGGTAGTCAGGGAGGTGTCGGAAAAGCCATCTCTCCCGATTTGACTCCATAGAACTTGCATTCCAAACATATTGTCAGTTGGGTTTTTGGTGCTGCCAGTGTGAAGAGATCAAAGAAGAAAGTATAGTCCATATATGTCAGTGGTTATGGTGTGGTAGCTGGTCTCTTGGGAGATCAGGATGTTTCTATCTACTTGCCACAGATTCTCTGCGTTTACTCATGTTAAACCACTGAGCTAGCTTTTGTTGCCTTTATATCCCAATCTGTTGTGAATGTGGAGATAATGCCTGCAGTCCTTTACAGGTGGGTGTTGTATATCTTTAAATAAGATGGACACTCAGTATTACCGGGTATGAACATATACAATAGACAGATATTTGTTGGTAGAGTTGTTAGAACTTAATGTAAGATAGGGCTTCGGAAGATGACCTCGATGAAACATCTAAGAACATTCTTAGTCCAACCCCTGCTCACGGCAGGGCACCCCAACTAATCATCCCAGCCAGGGCTTTGTCAAGCCGGGCTCTTAAAACTCTAAGGAGAAGACTTCCACCACCTCCTAGGGTAACCCCTTTCAGTGCTTCACCACCCTTTCTTCTAATGAAAACATTTTTCCTAATATCAACCTAAACCTCCCCCACTTGCAACTAGAGACCATTGCTTCATTGTTCTGTATCTGCCACCACTGAGAACATGCCAAGCCGGTTCCAAGTGCCTCGTTGGAACCCCCTTCAGGGTAGCTCTGTGTGATATGGGGTGGAGTGCCTGTGTCCCTAGATACTCGTCAGGGCTCCAACGCCGCTCAACGGGCCGTGGGTCGCCTGTTCTCTGGCGTGTTCTCTTACTGCAGATTAGGAACTTCGGCTGTGCCCGTTGGCCTCAGTTTTTCTTCGGTGTCTTGTGTTGACATTCGTCCGCATTGTGGAGCGGGCGCGTGCCCTGGTGTGTCTCGTAGAATTTGGCATTTTTGTTGCCCCTAGTTGGCGGGTTCGGTGACTCCTTTTTCCAAGTTTGTCTCAAGTTGGCGTGCTCTTTTCTTGTAGTGGCCTTGTCAGCCCTGAGCCACCACACCTGTTGGATCCAGCACGCAAGACTCCCCCATAGGTACCCAGATCGCTACCTCCAACATCACAGCGGACTCCTGCCAACCCCTCCCTTGAGCCACCCCAACCCAGACACCACTACCACGACTCTGTGCGTGCAGGGCTTCTCTGCTGCCAGGGGACGTTTCTGGCGGCTTGATCTGATTCCAGCCCTGGCTACTTTCCTTTTAGGTGATGGGAGGCCAGATGGAACTTGTCTCCATCTCCTCCCCCTCATCACCACCTGCGACTAACGTCCCTGTGTGGCCAGGGGCATCCCCAGACTTCCCTCCCCCCCCCCCCCCCCCACACTTAGTATTTTACCTCTCCCCCCGGCTGGCTGAACAGATCATCTATGCACCGAGATGCTGAGGATAGGGTAAGTTTGATTACTGCGTGCAGCATCTCTTTGCTTCTCACAGAACCATTTTCTACAGGGAATTGCGGGAGTGGCCGGTGCATTTCTTCTGCTGCAATGTAGTTGCTGCCAGAATTCCCAGGAGCAAGAAACAGTGACTACAGTGGTTATAATTTAAAAACAAACAACAGGTTTGGCAGCACAGTTATATAAAAGCCTGTACAATATTATGGCCCAATACACCGTCACTTTCAGCATGGTTTCCTTATTCATTTCTTCTGTCATTACAATAGAGGAGATGCAATACAGCAAAAGAGACAGCTTTATCTCCTGCTTGGAAAGATGGTAGGAATCAAAATATTAAAGGAGTATTTTTAAGACTTGATATGACAAAATACTGTTTTCTTCAAGGCCTCTCGTTTCTTATTTTCCTGCGACCATCAGAAGCAGCACAGTGGGCATGTTGCGAAGGAGAAGCCTTAAACAAAAACTGTGTAGTGTTTCTGATGTTGAAGCAGCTACAGCAGCTAACTGAAAGGAGCCCTGTTGCATTTGTTCTTAGACAGAATTCAGTTAATGAAAGAAACAACACAATTAACTAGAAATACTTGTTCCTAAACACCAGTCAATGGAAGCAGCTAATCTTGCATTTGCATTATATTGAAATTTAAAGTAGACCATGAATACAGCTTCAATAAGCTGTCTAAGAGATAATTTCACAGGCGTGTGTAAAATCTAAAATGGATCTATATTCACCAGTGCTCTTTCTACCAGCATGTTTTCATTCAGGGGATCAACAGTTCATCCGACTCCACTGCAGTTATCCCGGCGATTATTTCCAATTTTACAGAGGGCAAGCCAAGGCACACTGCCAGTGAAAGGACTTGCACATGCGTACACAGCAAGACGAGTGGTAACGATGACTAAAATTCCAGAGTGCCAGCATCCAGTCTTCCCAGAGCTCTAATCTCAAAGACATAACGTGAACATTAATGTACCAGCTGGAAGTTCTCAAGAGAGCTCATTCACATTTTTCATTTGCAGTACTTAGCATGCAATACAAAATGCAGCAAGCAGTAAGAATTGTTTTTCTAAAAAAGTACTGCACTGTTCCATGGAAGTATTGGGGTGGAAGGACAACAGGGTGAGTAATGACGAATTGCCTAGACAAAGTTGCTCCAGCGGCAGCAGGAAAAGTTGCAGGTGGTGTGGATTTAGAAGGGCCAATGGCAGTGTGCTAGTTGCCTGAAGTCACTGCACGGAGGATATTATCAATTCTCGATGTGCATGGGTATAGGCAAGGCGTTGCAGACAGCTGGGGGCTTATTAGAACCAGTAGCCAATAAAGATGGTTGAGGCATCAGAGGGTTACGTCCTACATATGGGATTTATTTTCCAAATCTTTATCTCAATACAGCTACCTTCCTTAGAGGTTTTTAAGGCCCGGCTTGACAAAGCCCTGGCTGGGATGATTTAGTTGGGGCTGGCCCTGCCTTGAGCAGGGGGTTGGACTAGATGTTCTCCTGAGGTCTCTTCCAGCCCTGATCTTACATAATTCTATGACAACCTACCAACAAATATCTGTCTATTGTATAGTGTTCATTACCGTAATAGCTGAGTGTCTCAGTCTTTTTAAGATATCAACACCCCTGTAAAGGACTGCAGCATTATCCCCATTTCACAGATTGGGAACTTAGGCACAAAGCAGCTCAGTGGTTTAACAGAGTACTCAGAGGAAGTCTGTGGCAGAGATAGAAACACCTGGATCTCCCAAGAGACCAGCTACCACCATAACCACTGGACTATACTTTCTCTTTGAATCTCTCACACTGCACCAAAACCTCAACTAGACAATATTTTGGAGCAGTTCTCTGGAGTCATCTGGAGAGATGCTTTTCCTGACACCCTTTATCCCCAGCGGTTGGGCAACTGGCCACTGCAAACCTGCTGTTAATTACTTCTTAATACCATTCATGGGGTTTGCCACTTCACCCAGGGCTCCACCTCCTGCTCACAGTTTAGCTTGTATTTGAACAACTGCAAAAGCCATTAAAAAAAAATCATAATCCAATTCAAGTAGAGGCAGTTGCTAGAGGGCTGGGACAGCTCCTTCTGTGACAGGAGTTCTCCATGGTAGAGAAGAACTAAACAAACCTGGAGAAATTGACTAGCTCACAGCACATAGACAGACAAGCCCTGAAATGTGTGTTCACTCCTGGACAAAGGAAGTCAGAAGCACCACTATAAGCATTTTCACTGAGTGACAGCCCCCTTTTAATGATGTAAGTATGAACCTACACCCCATCTCCTATCATTTAGCGGGCAGGAGGGGCTTCCATCCCTGACTCATATAGCTGTAACCGTCTAGTTTTCAGGTGATTCTGTCCCCCCCACTAGTACATATCTGTTAGTGATAAGCACATAAGCCAGTGAACAGAAACTACTCCTGAGGGAATTCTGTGCCAATATTCTGCGCACAATATTTTAAAATTCTGAAAATTTTAATTGCCAAAACAACACAATATAATCACACCATTTTCAATTATTTGCAGACAAGTATTTTGAAATAAATTAACAAAATCATTGAAAATGGTGTGACTGCATTGTTATTGTGCTTCTGAGTTATTTTGACAATTAAAATATGCAAAACTTTGCAGAATTTTTTAATTTTTTCGTGCAGAATTCCCTCAAGAGTACCATGGTTCTGGGAGGCGCAATCAGGGTGTGGGCAGCTCGGTAGGGGGTCTGGGTGCACAGGAGAATCTGGATGCACAGGGGCTCGGTGCAGTGGGTATGGGACTCTGCAGCGGAGTCCAGGTGAAGGTGGTTGGGAGGGGGGGAGTGGGGCTTGGTGGGGCGGGGGTCAGGGTGCAGCTGGTTGGGGCTCAGTGGGGTAGGGGTCCGGATATGGGGGGCGCCTGATGCAGGGGGCAAGGCTCAACGGGGTGGGGGTTTGGGAGGCTCGGTGGAGGGGTTCTGGGAGCTCCGTGGAGGGGGGTCTGGGTGTGCGGATGGAGTGGGGTCGCTGTACAGGGAGCTGCTCCTGTCAGCCCAACCCTGTGCATCCAGACCCCCAGCACCCAACCTCCACACACACAGACCTGAAAACCCCTCCCTTGAGCCACACCCCAACCCAGACACCACTACCACGACTCCTGTGGTGCAGGGCTTCCTGCTGCCAGGGGACGTTTCTGGGGCTTGATCTGATCCAGCCCTGGCTACTCCATTTAGGGATGGGAGGCAGATGGAACTCTGTCTCCATCTCCTCCCCCTCATCACCACCTGGAACTAACGTCCCTGTGTGGCCAGGGCATCCCCAGACTCCCCTCCCCACAGTACTTTACCTCTCCCCCCCGGCTGCTGAACAGATGCATCTATGCCACCGAGATGCTGAGGAAGGGTAAGTGATTACTGGTGCAGCTTCTCTTTGCTTTCTCACAGAAACCATTTTCTACAAGGGAATCTGTGGGAGTGGGGTGGCATTCTTCTGCTGCAATGTAGTTGTGCAGAATTTCCCCAGGAGCAAGAAACAGTGCACTACAGTGGTATAATTTAAAAACAAACAAACAGTTTGGCAGCACAGTATATAAAAGCCCTGTACATATTATGGCCCAATACACGTCACTTCAGCAATGAGTATCACCATTATTATTTCTTCTGTGCATTACAATAGAGGAAGATGCAATACAGCAAAGGAAGACAGCCTTTATCCTGCTGGAAAGATGGTAGGAATCAAAATATTAAAGGAGTATTTTTTTAAGACTGATATGAAAAATACTGTTTTTCTTCAAGGCCTCTCGTTTCATATTTTCCTGGACCATCAGAGCAGCACCAGGTGGTCATGTTGCGAAGAGAAGCCTTAAACAAAAACTGTGTAGGTTCTGATGTTGAAGCAGCTACAGCAGGCTAAACTGAAAGGAGCCCTGTTAGCATTTGTTCTTAGACAGAAATTCAGTAATGAAAGAAACAACACAATAACCTAGAAATACTTGTTCCTAAACACCAGGCAATGGAAGCAGCTAATCTTGCATTTGATATATTGAAATTTAAGTAGACATGAATACAGCTTCATAAGTGTCTAAAGAGATAATTTCAACAGGAGTGTGTAAAATTAAAATGGATCTATATTACAGTGCTCTTCTACAGCATGTTTTCCATCAGGGGATCAAACAGTTCATCAGACTCCACTGCAAGTTATCCAGGCATTATTTCCATTTTACAGAGGGCAAGCCAAGGCACACTGCAGTGAAAGGACTTGCACATGGTTACACAGCAAGACAGTGGTAAACCGATGACTAAAATTCCAGAGTGCCAGCATCCAGTCTCCAGAGCTCTAACTCTCAAAGACATAAGTGAACATTAATGTACCAGCTGGAAGTCTCAAGAGAGCTCATTCACATTTTTCATTTGGCAGACTAGTGCAATACAAAATGCAGCAAGCAGTAAGAATTGTTTTTCTAACAAAAAGTACTGCACTGTTTTCCTGGAAGTATGGGTGGAAGGACAAACAGGGTGAGGAATGACGACTGCTGACAAAGTTGCTCCAGGGCAGCAGGAAAAGGTCAGGTTGGTGGTGGTAGAAGGGCCATGGCAGGCAGTGCCTGAGCTGCAGGAGGTGTTTAAGTGAGCAGACAGCTGGGGGCTTTAGAACATCAGTAGCCACATAAAGAGTGGTTAGAGGCACTCAGAGGGTACGTCTACACTATGGGATTATTCCAATTTTCCATAAACCGGTTTTGTAAAACAGATTGTATAAAGTCGAGTGCACGCAGCCACACTAAACACATTAATTTGGCGGTATGCATCCATGGTCCGAGGCTAGCGTCGATTTCCAGAGCATTGCACTGTGGGTAGCTATTCTGTAGCTATCCCATAGTTCCCGCAGTCTCCCCTACCCCTTGGAATTCTGGGTTAAGATCCCGTTGCCTGATGGGGCAAAAATCATTGTCGCAGGTGGTTCTGGGTAAATGTCGTCACTCATTCCTTCCTCCGGGAAAACAACGGCAGACAATGTTCTCGCGCCCTTTTCCCTGGATTGCCTGGCAGACGCATAGCACGGCAACCATGGAGCCCGTTCAGCTTTTTTTTTTTTTTTTTTTTTACACTTCACAGTATGTGTACTGGATGCCGCTAACAGAGGCGTTACTGCAGTGCATACAAGCAGCATCGTTTGGCTTTTGCATGATAGCAGAGACAGTTATCAGTTGTTCTGTACTCCTGCTGCATTGTAAATTAGCAGTAAGATGACGGTTATCTGCCGTTCTGTACTGTCTGCTCTATCATGGGTGCCCCTGGCTGAGGTCAGCGGGGGCGCAAAGCAAACTGGATATGACTCCCGAGTCAATCCCTCCTTTATGGTTTCTAAAATAGAGTCAGTCCTGCTAGAATATGGGGCAAGTGTACTAGAGAACCAGCGTATCAGAGAGCACAGCTGCTCCATGTCAGATCCCGCAAAAATGAATGAGCTGCATTGCCATTCACAGGGGTACCCTGCAACAACCTCACCTGTTGCTCCCCCTCCCCAACCTTCTTGGGCTACCGTGGCAGTTGTCGCCCCCCCGATTTGTTGTCATGAAGTTATAAAGATGCAGCAAAGAGAAACAGTGGACTTGTTCGTGAGATGAAATGAGGGGGAGCAGCCTCCCGGTGCTATGACAATCAAAGCAGAACATAAGCGGTGCGGGAGAGGAGACCAGAATTCTGTCTGCTATGATAGTCCAGGCAGTACGAGAACTTTTTTTACACAGGAAAAGGGAGGGGGCTTGATGGAGTTCAGCCCCCAGTTGCTATGATGAGGGACGGTTACCAGCCGTTCTGACATCTCTACGGAATGACCAGGAATCATTCCTATTCTTTACCCAGGCGCCCCCAGCCAGCCTCACCTGAGGCCAGCAGGAGCTCATGGGTTGATGGTGATGAAGATAGCAGTCATATTGTACCGTCTGACACCGGGAAGGGGAGGAGCGGATACTGCTCTTCATTGCAGCAGCATCGTGTCTACCACATGTAGCAGGGCGGACCCTGCTCTGGCCCTGAAGGGGTTAAAACAGCCCAGGGAAGGGCAGGGCTGGAGAAAGCAGCCTTGTAGGCTGGGCTGATTGGGGAGTGGCTGCAGCTGGGCCACGCCTCAACTGAGCCACAGGCCCTTATAAAAGGGCAGAGAAGCCAGGAGCTAAGAGTCTTCTCTCTGCGTTCAGAGAGAGAAGGCTGGCTGTGAGACAAGGTACTAGCGTGGAGCAGGGCTGGGGAAAGGCAGAGGAGCTGGGGAGCTCTGCCTGGAGAGCCCAGGCTGTGGCCTAGCAGTAGGCTAGGAGGTACTGGGTTGAGGTAGAACCAGGGTAGGCCAAGCAGCAGGCCAAACCCTTTGCCGATGATGAGAAGCAATACTGCAGTCTGCCCAGGGCGTGGGCTAGCTAATGACTGGCATGTTCCAGACCCTGAGGCAAAGTGAGATAGAGTGGGGGGGTCCCAGGGAGGGGAACCCTAAGAGAAGGGGATACTGCCAGGGGCGGACCCCATGTAAAAGGGGCACCGGGGTCCAGGGAGGGACATGGGGCCAGAAGGCGGATCACCAGCCTGCAGAGGGTGCTCCAGCTGCATATTTGAGCGAATTCCTGAAGCAACAGCAGGAGGCGCTGCAGGGGTGAGCTCGCCCGGTTAACACACCAGCATTCAGTCGACATGGGTGACACTGAAAAAAGTCAAAACACATTTCTTCCCTTTTTTTTCACGTGTGGGGGAGGGAGTAAATTGACGAGCTATACCCTGAACCACGCCGGACAATGTGTTTGAACCTACAGGCACTGGGAGCTCAGCCAAGAATGCAAATAGTTTCGTGAGACTGCGTGGACTGTGGGATGCTGGAGTCCCGTACCCCCCCCCATATGAGCATCATTTGATTCTTTGGCTTTCCGTTACGCTTGTCATGCAGCACTGTGTAGCCTGGAGTTTTTTTTCAAACAGCTTTGCCCTTTCGTCTCTGTAGGAGCTCTGTAGAACAGATTTGCCTCCCATACAGCGATCAGATCAGTATTCCCATACGGTCCATCCCTGGAGCTCTTTTGGATTTGGGACTGCATCACCACCCATGCTGATCAGAGCTCCACGGTGGGCAAACGAAACTAATTCAAAAATTCGCGGGGCTTTCCTGTTTACCTGGCCACTGCATCCGAGTTCAGATTGCTGTCCGAGTGGTTTACAGTGGTGCACTGTGGGATACCACCTGGAGGCCAATACCGTCGATTTGCGGCCACACTAACCCTAATCCGATATGGTAATACCGATTTTAGCACTACTCCTCTCGTTGGGGAGGAGTACAGAAACCGATTTAAAGAGCCCTTTGTATCAATATAAAGGGCCTCGTAGTGTGGACGGGTGCACCGTTAAATCGGTTTAACGCTGCTAAAACCGGTTTAAATGCGTAGTGTAGACCAGGCCTTACTCTCATGGAGCCAGAGAGAGAAAATGTGGTAGAAAGAGAGAGTCTGAGACAAGAGGCCTGGTATGAGGCCTGAGCTAAAGTAGTGGGCAAGTTTTGCTGATATAAAGCTAAGTTAACAAAAGGCAGGCCCTGCTATAAAACATGCCTACTTGCAAGTTCACAAAAGCTGGCAAGAACAGGGCTGGTATTGCAAAAACACATTCCTAAGTAGTACTAGGCACAGTAAACTCATGCAAACATATTCCAAAAGGATGGTACCAGAACACCCAACACCAAGTCTGGTGTGTGTACACACACCCACACATAACGAGCACAGAATGACCCCTCCTAAAGATGAGGTCAGGATGACAGTGTGATGGATAGAGATGTTTTGATCACATCAACAGGTGCAAGGTAATGGGTGGTAACAAAACATGTCGGGGCAGTAACTACCTGCATAAGAGGGGCAATACATAACTTGGATGTACTGGTGTATAAAATGGAGTCTCAGAGAGTGCATCTTTGGCCAGCCTAGGGGGCAGCGGAAAGTCCCGCTACTGACTGAGCCGAGTCCATTGTCATGGGCATAGACGTCTTAGAATCCCCCTAGGGTCTGCCGGGTGCTGTTACTGTGCTTCATCGACAATATACCTGACCAAGTGCCTTTGCTACTAATGGGTCTGTAGTTATTGGGCAACTCAATCAGAGCCTGCTGTATGGGCTATATGACCAGGGCCAGTGCAGCATGCAGAGAGAACACACACGCAGCCAACATCTGACAACAGCAAGCAAGATCGGTAACGGGAGATCTATGAAGAATACAGCATGTTCCACTGAAAACGCCAATTATTAACTATAAGAATCACTACAACTTTAAAATCAGACTTTCAGGAACAGATTCTCAAGATGAGCCCTGCCTGTCACAGGTTGGCTGGCCCTTTAGGGTAGTTGTGCTCGGCCACACTTGGGACAGATTAGCTGGCCCCCCCATCAGGACCAGCTGGGTTATTTCCAAGTAGTTCTGATCCCTTTTAAAGATAACAGAACCACACAGAGTCAGCAGGCTTCTGTGGAAGGCCCTCCGCAAAGGCCTGCAAGAGATTGTGAGGGGACTCTACGGAAGAAGCCTAGAAGTCAGGGCTCTCTCTCAGAGATAAAGGAAATAACTGTCAGAGGACTCCAGGGAAGTGGTCTGGGAGTCAGGGTTCTCTGACACAGCCACAGAGGGACTGAAAGGTAACCCAGAAGGGACTGGGAACTGAACCTGAAGAGGATCCTAAGTGGGGCAAAAGTATTTTTGGTTTGGTCTGGACTTTTGTTACCCTGAAAGGGGACAGAAATGAGAATGATGCAACCACAGGATTGAGGCATGTGAACCCTGGGAGAGACCAAAAACCCCGAGGAGCAGGAAATTGAAACAGGGAGTATCTGCAGTGCCACACTTGGCCACCAGGGAGCACTACAGAGCAGGCACACCCTGTGACACTGGCCATACACAATGTATAGTGATACACTGATTTCAGTGGGAGTTAGGCACCTAACATGCTCAGGCACTTTTGTAAATCACACTAGGTGATTTATAGGTAGCCATCCTGCAGCAAAAAAACTTCAGGACCAGACTTGAAAGAGAAACCACTGAGCTTCAGTTCATCTGCAAATTTGACACCATCAGCTCAGGATTAAAAAAAAGACTGTGAATGGCTTGCCAACTACAAAAGCAGTTTCTCCTCCCTTGATGTTCACACCTCATCTGCTAGAAGAGGGCCTCATCCTCCCTGACTGAACTAACCTCTGTAGTAAGAGGAGGCCCTGAGATATAAACCTTGGTATCAAGGCCCGGTATGAGGCCTAAGGCCTGAACTAAAGTAAGGTCAATGACTGTGCTAATAAAGAAAGTTAAGCGTGAGGAAGGCAGCTCCTCTCGGAGCTGGCAAGAAAAGGGTGATGCTGCACAAAGAGACAGACATACCTAAAAGGTACTGGACACCCAATATCAGAACATTCGCATCCTTGTACACTCCACACAGATAACAGGAACAGGTTGACCATCCAATGACAGGGGCAAAAGGATGATATGATGGATAGAGTTGCTTTGTTCGAACCAACGTGAACAAGGTGAGAGGCGGCTCCTTACTAAGTAGAGGGGTTGCACCTCAATCCGTCTGGAGTGATGTGTAACTTGTCTACCTGTGTATAAGAATGCATCCCTGGGCGGTGTCTTTGTCAGCCTAGGGGGCAGTGGAAAGTCCACCACTGACTGAGCTGAGTCCACTGCCAGGGAGCACATAAGTACTGGCTAGCTGCACCTTAGCAGACCATTGGACTTTGTTTGCCAGGGAGCTGGAGACTGTGTTTCTCTTCGACAATAAACCTGGCGACGTGCCTTCCAATACTTACACAATTGTGGTCACTGGGTTCTCTCAGGGTGCTGTGTCACGTATCTGCACAGAGCTGGGGAGCACGCAGCGCGATTGATATCAACACTGAACAGAGCAGAGCACCACACGGTAGTATCGACAACAACGTTGTTATCTCTAGCCTGATTCTTGCTTGCATATTTTGTACCTGCTCTGGAATTTCCTACACTGCATCTGACAAACTATTCACCCATGAAATTCATGCTCCAATACGTCTGTTAGTCTATAAGGTGCCACAGGGCTCTGTCGCTTTAACAGATTCAAACTAACACAGCTACACCTCTGATAATTGACACTAGGTGCGTATCTGCACCTTCAGGCACTAATTGCTTTGAACATCTAGCCCAGAAACAGTGAAGTCACTAAATCAATTAATACTTCTTAAATGCAAAATGTTAACAAACATACTTTTACGTATCCAGCATATTTTTTAACTAATAATAAACTAATTTTTTTTACTTTTTAACTGAAAATCATATGATCAATATATGTTAATAATAATTGCTTCAATGAATGCATATAGAACAGTGTATCACTGTGACTAGCCAAAAAGTACCAAATTATGTAGAGCTATATTTGGTTGCAAATCAATATGTTTTAATGGTTACCAAAATGAGAATTAACCTCTCTCGAGGAAACAATACAAAATCAATTATTTAAATTGTGTTTTCCTGCTTAAAATCACTTTGAGATAATCAATTCACTCCATTGCAACACCAAAAATCCTGTATGTTAAAAGTACATTAAGTTGCAAAAGAAAGCTCTCACAAATAGTAAGGAAATCCACACTCAAGGTTTCCAACACCACAGGTACACACATGCGCATGCACACACACTGCTCAGGACAACCTGTGAATGTGTGATTTCTTATACTGTGAGTAGTAGTATAGTATATGTATGTCATTAGGTTCACATTTTTGAACTGCAAAATTTTTGCGATCTCAAAAACTGAAATCACGTCTAGCAACTGTAGTAGGTAGGCTAAGAGACAAGGAGGCAACTTTCAATCTCCTCAAATTGAATTTATGGACTAGCCTACTAACAAGTTTCCTGTAGATGAACCGACATGTTTCTGCTTCCATGCATTACACTTAAAAGACTTACCTGAAATACTCTAATATGCATCCAGGCAAAGAAGGCTGCTCTTTGTCCAAGCATGGCCTACCTATTCCCACTTTTGGGATAAAGACACACCTCACTTTTAATCTCAAAGCCACATTCACATTCAATTCCAAAGAAGAGATTATAAAGTGACTCAGGCGGGGTGAATTCTGGAAAAGTCAGTTTCAGAAATTTAGCTGACTGCTTCCACTCTAAATGACACTCTCTCTAGGTCTTGTTAGACGAAGAATAACAGTGGATACTTACAGGCCAGCCTGGAAGTCTTCTCATTCACCACAGCACAATTGTAATGACAGTTCATCTGTAGCATCTTGCTGCTGCATAGACTATTGGAGGTGACACAAACAGGCAGAAAAAAATCATAATGAGCCACAAGAAATACAAGCATTTTTTTTAATGAACTATAATTTTACAACTTTATTAATTAAATTAACGCAAATTGGTTCTAGAATCGCATTAGCATTGATGTGCCATTTGGATGCACAGTTTGCCATCGTGGCAAAAAGCACTTTCTACATTTCATTTCTAAGGCACTTACACAGCTTCTCTCTAAAATATGTCCGCAGTTGAATATGGCTTAAGTCCAGTTATGAGAGAGACAAGGCAAGTGAGGTAATATCTTTATTTGGAAAACTCTCTGTGAAACAGACATGCTTTTAGTTTCACAGGCTTTCTTTAGTAATCAAAGAAATCACAGAAGTTGGTCCAATTAAAGATATTACACATATCCTTGTTCTTTCTTTAAGGCGACATGCCACATTCTACACTCTGAAGCCTCTAGACTGACAACGCAGTACACTCACAGAAGATGCCCTAGGCTCATCTGGTAGAATATATCTGCTTGGCACTATTACACGTATTTATCTGAGGAAATTCAGGTGTTGGCAGGAAAATGTAAAACCCTACATCGGTTTGGGATTCTAATACTGAATACCCACCCCTCTCTATGGGCCACCAAAGGTTAAAGATTGTGCAGTGGAAAAAGATTATGGTTCAATGAATAGTTTGTGTTTTCAACCAAGCCAGAGACCAAATGGTGAATTTTATTAACTGAGTTACTGGGAAACTTCTCTTTATAATTTCAGAGAGTTTAGGCCAGATAGGACCATTGATTATACATCTGACCTTCTGCATACACAGTATTAATTTCACCAGATACCATTTATTGACGCCAAGGATTTAGTTCCCGAGGACTGAAATAAGAACATCATGATATTAGGGTTGGGAGAGACTCAGGAGGTCATCCAGTCCAATCCCCTGCTCAAGCACAACAACACCAACTAATCATCCCAGATAAGGTTTTTTCAGCCAGGCCTTAAAAAACCTCTAAGGGATGGAGATTATGACCACCTCCCCGGTAATTCTATTTCTAGGAGTGAAATAGTGACTTTCCTAATTTCAAACTAGACCTCCCCCCGCAACTTGAGGCCATTGTGTCTGTTTTTGGCATTCGCTACTCTAACCCTTGAGAAAGGGAACTCGATGTCATCCTCTTTGGAAGCCCCTTCAGGTAGTTGAAGGCTGCTATTCACACTCCCCCTACTCTTTCTTCTGCAGACTAATAATCCCCGCAGTTCCATTAGCGCACCTCTCTATAAGGTCATGTGACTGGCATCCTAATCATTTTCATTGCCCTCCGCTGGACTCTCTCCAATTTGTCCACATCCTTTCTGTAGTGGGGGGGGGAACTGGGCACAGTACTCCAGATGTGATATCACTTCCCTCAATCTGATATATCTCATAGAACTGGAAGAGACTCTGCAAGGTCATCAAGTCCAGCCCCCTAGCAGGACCAAGTACTGATTTTGCCCCAGATCCATAAGTGGCCCCCTCAAGGACTGAATGCACAACTCTGGGTTTAACAGGCCAATGCTCAACCCACTGAGCTATCCCTCCCACTAGCAACGCTCCTACTAATACAGGCCAATATGCCATTGGCCTTCTTGGCAACAAGGGCACACTGCTGACTCATATCCAGCTTCTCGCCCACTGTAATTCCCAGGTCCTTTTCAGCAAAACTGCTGCTTAGCCCATCGGTCCGCAGGCTGTAGCAGTGCATGGGATTCTTTCTTCCTAAGTGCAGGAGTCTGCAATTGTCCTTGTTGAACCTCAGATTTCTTCTGTCCCAATCCTCCAATTTGTCTAGGTCACTCTGGACCCTGTCCCTACCCTCCAGCATATCTACCTCTCCCCCAGTTTAGCATTATCCGCGAACTTGCTGAGGGGGCAATCCATCCCATCAACCAGATCATTAATAAAGATGTTGAACAAATCCGACCCCTGGGGCACTCCACTTGATACCAGCTGTCTCGAGCCGTTGGTCACTACCTGTTGAGCCCGACAATCTAGCCAGCTTTCTATCCACCTTATAGTCCATTCATCCAATCCATACCTTTTTAACCTGCAGGGGGAGAGATAGCTCAGTGGTTTCGGGGTCCCTTCCAGTTCTATGAGATAGGTATATCTTCATATAAGAATACTGTGGGAAACTGTATCAAGGGCTTTGCTAAAGTCAAGATATATCCACCATCTTCCCCATATCCACAGTGCCAGTAATCTCATCATAGAAGGCAAACAAGTTGGTCAGGCATGACTTGCTCTTGGTGAATCCATGCTGACTATTTCTGAACACCTTCCTCTCCTCCAAGTGCTTCAAAATGGATTCTTTAAGGACCTGCTCCAGGATTTTGCCGGGGACTGAAGTGAGGCTGACTAGTCTGTAGTTCCCCGGGTTGTCTTTCTTCCCTTTTTTAAAGATGGGCACTACAGTGGCCTTTTTCCAGTCATCCGGGATCTCCCTCGATTGCCACAAGTTTTCAAAGATAATGGCCAATGACTCTGCAATCACATCAGCCAACTCCTGCAGCACCCTCGGATGCAGCACATCCGGCTCCATGGACTTGTGCATGTCCAGCTTTTCTAAATAGTCCTTAACCTGTTCTTTCACCACTGAGGGCTGCTCACCTCCTCCCCATGCTGTGCTGCCCATTGCAGCAGTCTGGGAGCTGACTTTGTCTGTGAAGACAGAGGCAAAAAAAGCATTGAGTACTTCAGCTTTTTTCACATGATCTGTCACTAGGCTGCCTCCCCCATTCAGTAAAGGGGCCACATTTTCCTTGACCACCTTCTTATTGCTAACATACCTGTAGAAACCTTTCTTGCTACCCATCACATCCCTTGCTAGCTGCAACTCTAGTTGTGTTTTGGCCTTCCTGACTACACCCCTGCATGCTTAAGCAACATTATTATACTCCTCCCTAGTCATCTGACCAAGTTTCCACTTCTTGTAAGCTTCCTTTTTGAGTTTAAGCTCACCGAAGATTTCACTGTTAAGCCAAGTTGGTCGCGTGCCATATTTGCTATTCTTTCTGCACATCAGGATGGTTTGTTCCTGTAACCTCAATAAGGATTCTTTAAAATACAGCCAGTTCTCCTGGACTTCTTGCCCCCTCATATTAGCTTCTAAAATGCTTTAGTCTAACTAAAAAGTGTGTGCCACAGGCAGAGAATAGGAGATAGCAATATGCCACCAACGCCCACAGACCCTGCAAGTGGCTGGGAACTGATCAGGTGAGACATGCCCACATGATCCCAGCAGGCAACCCATGCACCATGCTGCAGAGATAGGCAAAAACGAAAGGGTTACCTACTGTAACAGCAGTTCTTTGAGATGTCATGCAGACATGTATTCCACTCAGGCATATACGCGTGCCCAGCTTGCCAGAGCCAGACACTTTTGCCTAGTAGTATCTGTAGGGGAGTGGCACTCGTGCCTCATGACTGTGACCCCTCCTCAGACAATACGAGGAGTCACCACCCTGATCCCCCTCAGTTCCTTCACACTGAAAGCCCATGAGAGGAGACTCCAGTGCAAAAGAGACGAAGGGTGGGTAATGGAATACATGTCTGCATTACATCTTGAAGAACCAGTTAAATAAGTACCGTTTCTTCTTTCTTTTCCAGGTAGATGCACGGACGTTTGTAATTCCCCTTACATCTGATTCACAAGCAGTATTCCAGTTCCGAGGCAAGGGTTTCAGAGTTACTGAAATAGGAATCACAGGACAACCCTTCCAGGCCTGCAACCTGGCTAGAAGATGTACGGTAACAGCAAACATTCGGTGCTAATACAACATGATTGCTGGACCAAAGTTTCCTCCTCTACCTTGGTGGGTCCTGCGCTTATTGGCAGATTCTGTATCACCTCAAGTGATCTTCCCTTTTCTTGTTGGAAACCAGTTCCTGAGGTTTCGCTTCCTCCTGATGTCTGATCAGGAGTGGGGGTTTGGGAACCCGGGGCCCGCCCTTCTTACTCCGGTATTCCAGCCCCAGGGGCCTCTCTGGATCGCACGCTGGTTCTAATAGTGCTTCCTGTACGCTGCATGGACAGCTACACCAATCCTGGGCCTAACTTCCCCATGGCCTCTCAACACCTTCTTCTATCCTCCACCAACCAGGACCTTCTCCTGTGTCTATACGCTTGTTCCTTCTCTCAATCCTCCAAGAACGTAACACGTTCTTCGCATCTCAGCTCTTGCCTTCTTGCTCCCAGCTCCTCACCATGTTCTTCTCTTTGGCCCCTCCCTTGACCTGACTGGAGTGAGCTCCTTTTTTAAAACTCCAAGGTGCCCTGATTAGCCTGCACTTGATTAGGCTGCAAGGTGGGTGATTCTAATTAAGTTAGCTATTCTCTACTGCCTTCTAGAAAAGATTCTTATTGGCTGCCAGGTGCCTTGATTAACCTGGCGACTGCCATTTTGGTTACCAGCTGGTACTAGGTGGATTTGATTTAGCCTTGGGGCTTAACATACCTGTTTCTCCCCCCCCGTCACTTTTACTGTTGCATTCTGGCCTTGTGCCCCATCAATATGTACAGACCAACCCATATGCTCACCCTGCAAATATCCAGTCATGGAAAATGTTACTGGAATGCTATCAATGTTCGTTGATGCTCTCGTGGCGTGGAGCCTGTATTCCCTGAGGAACGCATACCAACGCCTTCTCGCCAATTATGCAGCCTTTGATGCAGATATTATCCATTCTAAAGTGGTCTATGCAGGGGGACCACTCGCCCCTTCATGCAGTTCCCGATATGAATGAACAGGTCGAGGGCAAAACATGAAACTTTAGTCCCTGTCTAGATAAAAGGGCTATGGACCATTCCCACCTGACATCCAGAGTAAAAAGGCCGCTGTCTTCCACGGGAAGAGCATTGCTATAGGAAAAAACATGGATGAACTGGCAGACTAGGCTTAGATAAACTTTGGGTCTATGTCACCAGTATTATCCTGTCCTTCCGCCGGAACTGGAAGCTGTAAGGCACTTACGCCATGAGATGCCTGCAACTCACCTCACCCTTCTTGTTCAACGCGGGCGTTTGGCTATCCAGAACACCAGTTTTCTGAGAAAGAAGGGGCTTGTGACCAGGACATAAAGGGCTCGAACAGAGGCGGCTATTCGAGCCACCGAAAACTTGTGTAACTGGCTTCCCACAGAACCAGAGTTACTGCGGCCAGGAGGATGTTAAAGCACAAAGAGCGCCCTTCCTCTCAGAAATCTCCGCCCACTAATGGCACTGCGAAAAAACTGATTCCTCCTGTCAAATCACAATGGATGGCGCTAATTCTTGCATTTTCTTGCGAGCGATCTCCACTCTTCCAGGAACTGGCTCGGCAAGGCCCCGATTTCTGAGGGATGTCAGGGCATGTAGCTTTGAAGGGGTCATGGAGATAGGCAAGCCCCTGGCGGTTTTCGTCCCATGGCCACAGGACCCACACCGAGAATCTCTTCCACTTTCACTAAGTAGGCTCCCTAGTGGGAACTTCCTTACTCTTTGGTAAGGATTTGTTGGACAGGGCACCCAAAGGCATGCCTCCTTCCTCTTCGTTCAGCCTTGTAACAACCCCAACGCATTAACACGCCTGGGGTCTGTCCCCACGTGAATGGCTGAGGGGCCATGGTCCTGAGTGAGCAGGTCAGGATGAAATCGAGAAGGCAGTTACAGGTGAGGCTGAACGCCACCAGAGGCAATGGAGGTTGGGACAGCAATAATCATGAGTTGGCCCACATAGCTGGGAGCTGTTTTCTCTCCCTGGGCCCTGCCTCCGCCTTCAGAGCTTTTCCCTTTGCCTGAATAGAAAATACAGCCGTTAGCCTCTTCTCTACCCTTGTCTTGCTGCTGCCTTCTGAGCTAAGCGCTTGATTATCTGCGCCAGGCGCCTCTTGGAGCAACTAGGAAGAGCAGGAAGAATAGGGAAGAGGGAGTGGAAGGACAGGCACAACAAAGTTGCTTGGGAGCTCTCTCCACACCAGCCCCCTCACGTCACCCACACGCGCAAGCAGAGGGAGAGGCCCACAATGTGTGGCAACCCCTCTCCCCAGGTCCACCATTAGGCGAGACCGAGCGGGCTTTCAGGACCTGTGAGAAGCTAGGGCATGTTGCAGTGGACTGTGGTGCAGAGTGATGTGTGCTGCAGGGGGGGTGGGGGGATGAGAGGGGGGTCCTCCCTGGGAGCTTGCTCTGACAGTAAGGTGGGCGGGTGGAATCCTCTCTGGCCTTAGCCCTGGGGCGCTGTCTGCATCCCAAGTTCTTATCCCCAGCCCTGCCCCCACCCCAGAGCTCCGCCCCCACCCCACCTGAGCACTCTCCTGCACCTGTGAACCCCCTCATCCCCAGCCTTACCCCAGAACCCTCATTTGAGGGAAAAACGGATGCAACTATAAATTTGGTGGTCGTTTGGAGTCTCATTGTGTTTAGCACAACACTTGATATGATTTTACTCTTTAAGTATACAGGTGTTACAAGTGGGAATGTTACTTAATGTTTTCTTCTATTACTGTGTGGTTGCCTCGGCTTCCCCTATGCATTTTCTCAGGATCTAGATCAGTGGTCCCCACTTTTCATCTGGGCGGACACCAGGGACGAAGGGACCACCTTGTGGCGGTGGAGCACCCGCCAAATTCAGGGGCGGCCGAGCCTTCTCGATGACGTCACTGTTGGCAACAAAGCAGCGTCAGTGAGAGGCATCCCCGCCGAAATGCCGCTTAATTCGGGCAGGGCATTTCAGCAGGTGCTCTCCCAGAGGCCATGATGGCGGCGCATTAAAGATGCGGCCCGTGGGGCACCGTGTTTTGGGACCACTGATCTAGATGGTGGGGATAAGTGTGTGCTTGTGTGTGTAGCCCTAGAGTGCCAGTGTTGTGCCATCTGGACAGAGGAAAGGCCGAAACCCTGTCCTCAGGTGCAACTGATGGCCTGGGCTGCTCTCCTGCAAGATGCCAACTGAAGGTGTTGGGAGAACAAGAGATCAGGTGGCCTTCTTAATGCCTGGAGAAAGAGACAAAGGCCAGAGGAGAGGTGTCAGTGCCTGTGCAGACTTCTGGGGAGCGCTATTGGTGTGGAAGGAGGAGATGCTGGGATGCTTTGGAACTTACTCCATAACAAGCCAGTCAGGGACTCTGGGGGAGCCTCCTCTCTCTGCAGCATACTGCCTCCAGGCAGAAGCTACACCTTCCTGGGGTCTGACCTTGGAGCATTCAGATCCTCTTCCACACTGCGCTTTCCGCGCATGTGGCCAGAGGCAGTCCTGGGCAACCAGGGTCCCTGCACCCCATATTCTTGCAGTGAGACATGTGACTCTCAGCCAGCAGGTAAACAGACGGTTTATTAGACGACAGGATCACAGTCTAAAACAGAGCTTGTAGCTACAAAAAACAGGACCCCTCAGTCAGGTCCATCTTGGAGAGTGGGGAGCCTAGACTCAAGTTCTGGGTCTCTCCCCATTTCCCCAGCCAGCTCCAAACTGACACTCCCTCCTATAGCCTGTGTCTCCCTTCTAGACAAGGAGGCCACCTGATCCCTTTGTCCCCAACACCTTCAGTTGGCACCCTGCAGAGGAAACTGAGGCACCCACACAGTATTCAGAGAAAACATTAAGAACATTCCCACTTTGTCACAAAAGGTGCAACAAAATATAATACCGTATATTGAAGCAGGCAAGTGCTGTTTCTGACTTTCCACTTTTAATTGACCCTTGTAATCTTGTGGTGCCAACGTGCTGTAGCTTCATTTTATATCGGCTTACAGGGCGGGAGTGGCGCACCACCATTTTGGGCACCACCAAAAATTATACAAACCTGCCGCCTATGTACACAACAACACTAGCTAGGCATACAGAACACATTTCACTAAAGAAAAGCCAATTTTGCAACATCTGTGGATATCATAGGTGAAGCCTGTGGCTTGTCCTGATTATTCGCAAGGCACAAGTTACCAGTTAAGCACCTTTAGCGGACATAGGGCTTTACAAGCCCAGAAAACACACATCCTTACCTTGTCTTATTTAGACAGTAAGCACTTCAGGGCAAAGAAACTGGGTGATACAACAGCTCTGGAGAGGGAAAGACTGGGGATTGCTGAGATGATTAGGGATGGCATAGCCTGGAGAGAGATTTGAAGATTATGAATCGGGATTTGATGACCTAGGAAAAGGGCCCCTGGCAAAGAAGTACTTGGAGATTGTCCCAGGCATGAGGCAGAGCAGAAAGCACAATATTCAAAGTGGGAGAAGGGGGAATGAGAGGAATGACATAGGCACAGTCAAAATTATATAGGGCCTTGTAGGAAGTATAAGAAAAATTAATTTGATGCAGAACATAGGAGGCCAATAGAATGATTAAAAAGCGGAGTGCAGGGAGCGACATGACTAGAGCAGCAGAAGAGGGAGATAAATATAACTTTGCTCACCGTGTTTTAAACGAACAGAGAGGAAAGGTAGCAAGAAGATACTTGTAATGACCTCCTGATTTGCTCACGACATGCACTGGGATTTTAGCACTGCGTACAGAGAGGAAAGTGAATTATGGAAGTAAAAGGAAGAAATCAAAGGACTTGCCTAGATAGTGGATATGATGGGGAGGGGAACGGAAAGACTGGTCAAAGTGGAGAAGATAGGGAACCTGAATAATATTTGTACTTTCTAGCCAATAGATAAGTCCTCTATGAATTTAAAATTATAGACCTACGCCAAAGAACCAAAGGAATTAAATAATGCCATGATGCCTAAATAACACTAAGCAGCTGGCATGCTATGACCTCTGCTTGTTACACTAATCTTAATCATCTCACTGTTACCTTGTGCTCCCAGTCTGTTGCATCCATCTGCTGTCTTTCATAAACACTGACAGCATGCAGGTGGACTGCTTGGGCCTAAGACTGAGGACTTCAGGCACCACCACAGTACATACATTAAATATTAACTGGCCTTATGAACACTAACATCTTTGGAGATCTGCACTGAAAAAACAGAACACCACATTCTACTAGAACTAATATAATTCATGGGATGTAGGTGGGAAGAGATGTGGATTCATGGCAGGAAGTAGTAAAAAAATAAATGAGCTGATGAATCACTTGCACAAGAGTTTAAGTCCAACTATTTATTCATATTCAAAACCCACTAAATTAAAGATGTGCACATGAAAAATAATTTCATCATGAAACATGTTACAAACACAAAATGCAAGATTTCCACAGTGCACTGATCTACCATGAACCGACAGACAGTATATTTAGCATAAAAGATGGCCTGTGAGTCAAACTGCATCCTGATGAGGCAATTCTCATTGCAAATTAACATCAGCAGAAGAGCCCAGAGCAAAATCAGCCTTGTGTACACTCTGAGGACAGGGTTTTGCAGATTTTATTCCAAAAAGGATGTTTGACACCAAAAAGGATCATAAAGATCATTCAGTCTGACCTCCCGTGTAACATGAGCTATAGGACTTCCCTGAATTAATTCCTGTTTGAACTAGAAAAAATCTTTTAGAAAAACATCCAATCTTGATTAAAAATTTGCCAGTGATGGAGAATTAACCACAACCCTTGATAAATGGTTCCAATGATTAATTACCTCGCTATAAAAAAAATACGCTCCTGATTTCTAGTCTAAATGTGTTTAGCTTCAACTTCCAGCCATTGGATCATGTTATAGCTCTGACTGCTAGAGTATAGAGTCCTCTGTTGTATTTCTGTTCCCTATGTAGATACCTAAAGTCTATGATCCAACTTATCCCTTACCTTCTCTTTGAAAAGCTAAATTAAGGTCCTTGAGTCTTTCACCACCAGGTATGTTTTCAAATCCTTTAATCATTGGTTCTTCTCTGAACCCTCTCCAAATTATCAACAACCTTCTGAATTGTGGACACCAGAACTGGACACGGTATTCCAGCAGTGGTCACACCAGAGCCAAACAGAGGTAATATAACCCACCTAGGATTT
>NC_133789.1:13048468-13050071 GCF_003597395.2 Chelonoidis abingdonii
CGAGGCGGGGGGCATGGCCGGAGAAGCTGGTGGGTCATGACCGGAGGAGCGTGGTGGGGGGCAGCATAGCCGCCGCGCGCCCAGAGGAGCCAAGGGGAGTGGTGGCATGGCCAGATGAGCCAAGGGAGGGCACAGCATGGTGCGGCCGGAGGAGCCAACGGAGCGCATGGCTGGAGGAGTTGGGGGGGAAGCATGGCCGCGGCACACCCGAAGGAGCGCGGCCAGAGAAGCGGGGCGGGGGCACAATTTTATATTCTTGCCTCGGGCGCAAAAATTGCTAGTTATGGCTCTGCCCTTCAGTGTTGATGCTTGATGCCTCTGCCTCTCCGACGCATTAGTGGGAGCCTAGGGGCAGGTGAGTGTAGAGATGTTTGAAACCATTAGAAGGGACATAGTATTTCCTCTCTGCCCATTTCATCGCAAGGGGGAGAAAGAAGGGGTCTGACAAAACGTTTCGATCAGCTTCAGAATTGCTTCATGAATCAGGAGTGGCATTCTGGAGTGCCTTGCTGAAGCCAATATGTCCACTAGCTTGTGAGATTTCTCTCTGACTTCTTCCACCCGAGCATCCAACGCTTTAAAGCAGTTCTTGGTGAGCCTTGTAATCTTCAGTGGTGATTAATTGTTCACCATCTCAATAGCCTCATATGGTGATGAAGAAGATAGACCAGTCATTGCCTCAGCTTCTGCGGGTATTTCTTGTGGCGAACGAACTGCCTGAGCAACTTCCAGCTCCTCGTTATCAGTCCCAGTATCGCACATTGGCCAATGTTGTCTGTGGTGCCAATGATCTTGGTGCTCTCTCGAGCAAGTCAGCTCACGTGGGTGAGGGAAAGTCCTAACAGGCAGAGGGACGCCCCAGTGTCCAGAAAGGCCACTGATGTGGTGGACCCCATGCCTATGTAGGCCATTGCCCCTTGTGATGTGTCCACTGCTGGAAGTGTTGTGACAACCACGGATTCCGCCCCAAGACGCTGATGGAGAGTAAGCTTCCTATTCGGTATGGGACATAAAAACCCCACTTCTGAGTCTGATGAAAATGACTCAGAGCCCTACAATAACAGTGGAGCAGAACTCATGTGGACAGGAGACAGGTAAGCCAAATCCAGTAATGACAATATCAGGGATATAACAGTGGCTTGCCCCTGTAAAGGACCCCCTCTTAGGTACACCTGCAATGATGTTGGTACCAGAACTAGGTCTTTAATTTGGTGTGTCTGCATCAGAACTTCAGGGGACAGCTTTAAGGGACCTCTCACAGGTTCTGGAATCAATGAACCCACATTTTTGAGATCAGAGGAACACCTTGGGGAATGCTTCCCCTCTCAGTCTCTCCCTGAGTCTTTGCCTCTAACTGATCTCAGTACTGAAGATCTTGCTGAATGGGGTCCCTGGAAGATCTGTCTCTGTTCTTTCGTATCAGAGACATGGAACGAGGTGCCAAAGACATCTCGGATGGCACACCCTGTACTGATGGTGAAGCACTTCGAGTACACTCTGAACCCAATGGCTCTGATGTAGGGCAGAATGCCACCTTCGTAAGAAGATACTTAAGTCTCATAGCTCAATCTTTTTTAGAGCAAGGCTTAACTCCTCTACAAAT
>NC_133789.1:13053574-13061489 GCF_003597395.2 Chelonoidis abingdonii
AATATATAAAGGTGAGAAACAACAGACCTCAACTCTGTTGTCCCTTTGCAAAATTTGTGTACACAGAGTCAATGTCTTACCTCTCTCTAAAAGTGCAAAGTTTCAAAAAGTTCAACGAATAGAAGATTGTTGGGGGCGGAACAGATCTGGACAAGGAGAAGAAGTCTGGAGATAAATGTGAGACGTGAGAGACATATGCTTGTTTTGTTAAAATATTGTATGTTTGCTTTTGAAAGAAAAAAATCCAGAACACTTATATGGAGATATGCCTATCTCACAGAACTGGAAGGGAAGAGACCTTGAAAGGTCAATGAGTCCAGCCCCCTGCCTTCACTAGCAGGAACAAGTACAGTTGCTCCCCCCTGATGGCATCCTCAAGGACTGAACTCTCAACCCTGGGTTCAGCAGGCCAATGCTCAAACCACTGAGCTATCCCTCCCCTCTCTTAACATTGTTGTTTTAGTAAAGCAAAACAATTTAAATGTCAGTCTGGTGATGTTCTCCTCCTCATACACCATGGCGAGAAAATTCTCCAAATATTAATGATTAACCTGTTGAACTGGAGATAGTTTACCTCCCAATGACTTCACAAATATCTGCTTCAAATAACTTTGGTAAATGAAATAACCAATCATTTTCTGATATAGCTGTAAAACTAATCTGAAACGTTTTCAAAATAAATCACTCTTTAAAAATGTATAGTGTGTACCTTCTAAAAATGAAACCTACATCTCTCTCTGAGCTGTGAAGAATATCTATTAAGGTTATAACAATCAACAAGAATGCACTTTTATGTAGAAAACCATGATTAAATTGAGCCTTCCTGACTAGTTTGATTTAAATCAAAACCACGCTGTCAAGTGCCTTGTGACAGACCTTGTGTTAAGATCAATAAAATCATTTTGGAAGTTTAAAAATATGAAGACATTTTCTCTACAGCCATCCTTTGGGAACGGTGTTTAGAAACAATAACGTAATGCATTCTTTTTTCTATATTAGTACATGACACCTTCTATCTCCAGTAGCTCAGTTTTTGGAAATCAGCAAACCAATACAAACATGGTATTGCCAGGAGAATCAAATATATTCTAAGTAGCTTCATCTTCATATTACTCATTAATACTCAAAATCACTAAGAGGAAGGTAGGAAAGTATTAGCCCCACTTTACAGATGGGGAAAAAAGAAGTCCAGTGAGTTGACAGAGGCCAAGACTGAGCTAGTGTGGGAGCTAGGATAAAAATTATGTTTCTGACACCCAGTTCTGTGTTCAGACCATCAAACCATGATGCAAGCTCTTCAGACTTCTTTTAAAAAAATCAAATTGTGTCACTAACATAGTCAAGACTCTTTCTTTACAAAAGACCTCAGAAAATAAGTATCCAATTTAATTTTTCACTGCCTCAATATGGTCATATACATAAAGACATCACATGTATAGATATAGATGCAAAATATTGTGAATTGAAATTTCCTCCTGTAGGTCCCATTGTTGGCAAGTGAGGGAAACTAACCACCAGTACCAAGGGTTTCATAGTACTACTTTATTCTGTCACTTGTCTGGAAATATTTCTGTTTTTAATCATGTAAGGTTTTGAACTTCTAAAAAACATTTTAGTAGTCAAAATGCTTATTTTAAAAAACAACAAAGAATTAAAAAAAAATCACATATGAGTTTAGCAAGTGCTCTGCAATGTTTGTGTTTTCATGGGGTACATCATACACCTGTTGTCCAAGAAAAAGACAAACCTGACCACAAATGCTTTTCCAAGACACCAAACCTAAATTGTCAGGATTTCCCTTCAAGATCTATAATAGTTTAGTTTTATCGAAAGATCAGCAATATAAAGGACATGAAGTGTTTAGTGTGTGTAACATCACAGGTAGGTGACCCTCACTTCCAGCTGGGAAGCCTCCATTTCCATCTGCTTCGTTTGTCCTTCAAAAAGGTTTTGCAAATTAAATTCTTCTGGTTTGGAAGGAGTTGTGCATGCGTAACAAGTTCAACAATATCAAGTCAAATTTAGTGCCTTTGAAGGTGAACAGCTGAGGTCTTTACCTGATTATCCTAAAAATATTAACTCCTATCACAATGAGAATTTTAGTGGCTTTAAGTTACGCTAAGTTTGAATAGCAAGCTTTTAAAAAACTTGAATAACTTAATTTTCATGAAAGTGAAGTGTCTTAAGTGGGCTGCTGAGATTCTCTTTAGATAAAAAAATAGACTCTAGGCAAGATATAGAGTGGTATACACTCCTCTTCACCCCTTCCTTGACCCAGTTGCTTTCACTGCCACAAAGCCTCTGCTTGTATTTTTAAAAGCAAACAAAATTCGAACTTCAGAGATGAGCAGGACTGGCTACCCATGTTTACCATAGCCAGAGAACAGAGCAGAAAATCAGCCAGCATAACAAGGGGGAAAGAGTACATCCTTTTTCCAATTCAGGAAAGCAAATGGTGAAGAGCTGAATGTCTCAGGAATTGGTACCGGTGTGTGGGGCCTTCCATGTCTACATCACTATTTCAAATCTGCACCAAGATAGCATAGATTGAAAGTTGTTACCATCAGACATTAGTACTGAGGTCTGTATGAAATGAACTGCATCAGCCTTGTTGATGGGTTTCCTCCACACAACATTATTACCAATAGTTGACCCTAGGGATATATCTACCCAGCCGGAGCCAACCTCCCAGATCAGGTCGACGGACCCGGGCTAGCAGGGCTCGTGTTAGTGCTCTAAAAATAGCTGTGTAGACAGTGCTTTGAAGTTGCAATGCAGGCTGCTGCTCGGGCTTTGACCTAGAGAGGGGAATGGGCTTCAGAGCCCAAGCTCCAGCCTGAGCTGCAACTTCAAAGCACTGTCTATACAACTATTTTTAGAGCGCTAGCGCAAGCCCCACTAATTTGAGTGTCAACATGGGCTGAGAGACTCACTCCCACTTACTCCACAATGCTGTGCAGACATACCCTAATAGGCCTCTCTTTACATACTACATAAGCTGTAGTTAAAACTTGTTCTGTATGTATTTGCAGTAGCTGAAATGCTCCATTCCAGCTCCGTCTGGACTGGTTATCACTATGCCACTAGGATAAGTGATTTTTCTGATGATCATTATAACACTGAGATGTGCTTCTCTTTCCCCTCCCACAATCTCCCTGTCTTACTTATTTGAACTGTAAACTCTAGGGCAGGGACTGTCACTTAACATGCATATGCCCCAGGCTAAGCACAACAGGGTCCAGCTCTCAATAGTGTCTAAAGGACCTCAATCGTAACTCAAATAATAATTTACCCCTCTGCCTCTCATTGTAGTAAAGGCATACAAGCAGATTTTGGGGGCTTGGCTCCAAGATTTTCATGATTATTTTGCAACGCTATCTGAAAGCACAGACCACTACCACTTGAGCTAATGGATAATCTCCATCAGCTGTTAGCATTATAGGGCCTATGACCCACTTGAACAGGTTTGATTCTACCTAGCAGGGCAGTGCAGCATACATACCAGTCAGGTCTCTACAATACTGTAGTTTGATCAACCAAAAATAGTTTCTACCCATAGTACTGTGCCATGATACCAATCAGAAAGCAAGATTTCCTAACATTATTTTATAAGATTGAATCATATAACCCTACACTCCTCCCTTATTGTTAGTCTTCCCCACCAACGAAAGCAGCAAAGCTCAAAGAATCATCATTTAATTTATCCATCTTTTGAAACAATATCACTTCTGGTTCCTCCCACTAGCCAAGATTATCCATTTGTGATAATTTAGTTACAAAGTAACAAATTGCTACTTTAGAGGCAATTCAAATGAAACATCACATCAAGAGGAAAAGCTTTAAACTGGAGCAAGTCATTGCATGGCCATACTAAGACTTTAACCTATATTCAAGAGTGTACTTTGTAACAATCTGGAATATTTCTTCATCCCAGAGAACTTTTAGGCTACTAGTACACATATTGTATACAAAGTCCTTCTTGCTTATGCAAGAGACTCATGGTTCCCAATAAACAGCACATGGAACAAGACTGAAAATATTGACCAGGGTCATTATTGCCAAAGCTGAGAGACTCTACCATCCACATCTTACCCGTAATTTACATCATCACTGGTTTATCTAGTCACACCAAACAGCTAAAAGAAGAGACTGACAACTGTTTCAAAGGCTACCCAGTTGCACTGTGGGTATATTTTACATGAGGTTCTCTAAGGGGTAAGTTCAGATCCCAAAGTTTGTTTTGCAGGTGAATAGATTTTTTGAGCTCTGGCCTGCAGATACTGAGCAGTTAATGAATTCTGAGTTTGACACCTAACCCATCACCACTACATCACAGTATTAAAACAGCAGAAGAACAAGCCAACCCATTTTTCTATAAGCAGTTCTGTCCACTCTCAGATGTTAATGTTACTTTAGGGATGAACTCTGAGTGCACAAAGCTTATACCAGGCCTCGCTTGCCTGGACAATTATGATGTACTCCTTCCTGGATGCAGGGTGGAGCATCAAGATTTTTCTTTTTTTCTATCCAAGTGATATCCTTCATTTAATGGTCAGAACAGTCTTCATTCTCCTGACTAAAGCAGTTTATTAATAGAACAGTTGTCCCGCACGGATTTCAGTAAAATCTGTTGTGTCATATAACCCTTTAAGCATGACAGGACACTATTCATTGACTTTATTTTAAATGCTAAAAAGGACAGAGATTTTGAAGAACTAGCCATTACATTTAAAATCTGCATAGGAGGCAATACCTACAAAGGTGCTTCCCCCCGCCCCAAAAGCACAACAGCCCATCCAGCAGACTGATTCTTCCATTCATATATAGGACCCCACCACTTCCGAGGTTCTAGAGGTATCCAGAAATTAGGTGTCTAAGCAAGCAAGTGGCCTCCAGCAGGATTCTAACCTAACAAAGAATCCACAACACTTCCTGTGCATCTTGCCCTTCCATCACGATATCAGATAAATATGGAAGGGCCTGATGCTGTATTGTTCATTTGTTTAACTGCTTTGCTTAATAGCCTAGGGCTATTAGCAAAAAAAAAATCAGCAAAAAATAAAAAAAAAAAGTTCTCTTCCAGCCAGCTCCCGGTCAATCATCATACCCAACAATGAAGATTTCCACTGACAAAGAAGAACCGGAAAAATGTAGGATATTTTGCCTATCTTGGCAGCCATCTCTCACAGAGGGCAAACATAGACACTGAGATTCAGCACAGAATTTGCTGTGCCAGGCTTGCCTTTGGCAGTCTGTCTCAGCAGATGTTTAACAATCACAACAGAACACACGCTAAACTTTTAGTTTATAAAGTAGTGGTAATGTCTACTCTCCTCTATGGCTGTGAGACTTGGGTGACCTATGGAAAACACCTGAAAAACCTGAAACATTAGCACCAGCACTTTCTTCGGACGATCCCCAACATAAAATGGGAGGATGGCCACACTGTCAGTGTCCTCATAGGGACCAACATCAGTGTTGAGGCCCTGATTATCCAGCAGCAGCTGAGGTGGAGTAGGCACTGTGTGCGCATGCCTGACTTAAGCTTACCAAAACAATTGCTGTATACCCAACTCACCAAAGAAGAAAATGGGGAAGCCAAAAGAAAGGCTTTAAAGACTCCTTCAAAATAAACATCAAGAGACGTGGCATTAACACCACACACTGGGAAATAGTAGCTCAGGATAGGGATAACTGACGAAGATATCTCTGAGAAGGAACATCCACTTTTGAGGAAAATTGCATTGCCCTGCTCGCAGAAAAACACTAGAAAAGAAAGGTCAGATGACTGTCATGCAGCAATCGTGGCCCAACCCTGACTTCCAACCACCTACAACTTCTGCCAACAAGCCTGTGACTCAAGGATTGGACTCCTCAATCACCAAAGGACCCATAAAAAATAAAGCCTGTGAAAGAGATCATCCTCAACCTCAAGGTAATTAATCTATCTCAATGAGCAGCGGAAGCTCTCCTGCCAACACAGCATGGTGTAGACACTACATTAAGTCAATGTAAGTTTTTTCACACCCCTGAGCGACATAACTTACATTAATGTAGGCAGCAGTGTAGACAAGACCTCAGTATGCAACATATGAGGTGTCTGCTCATCAACTGCTCTCTATTCTTAGTTTTATCAAACCACCAGGAACTATCCACAATATCAGCACACCCAGTCCTGAATAATCATCAGATTTATTTTCCTGTTACAAATACAATCTTATTCAGTAAACTAAAGGGTATTGCACAATATTTTTCCATGACATTATTGTACCAAGATCTATACGCACAAATATACAACCTGGAAAACAATCAGGCTTCAGTTACTGACGCCTGCTGACTGAGGGCCAAATTCACATCTAATATAAGGGATGTAACACCATGGAAAAAGTGCCCATGAAGTTGTGCCTACTGCTGAACTCTTGCATATTCCTACATACTGCTTCAGTACTCTCTTAAGATTGAACCCCTTGGCACCAACTACCAACTGTGTGTTCTACTTCACGACCTAGCTGTTAAGTTTGACATTACTACAGTAAAAGTTCAGACCAGATTTTTGTTTAAAGTTTGAATCTAAGTACTTGATATCTATAGGGTTGCACAGGTTGCCTTGAAATCTGGTGTGCCTTATGGCAGCACAGGGTTTTGTCAGGGATCCAAATTTGAGGACATTTGAACAAGGGGCTTCCAAGATACAGCACCTGAACAAAATAGATTTTCTTAACGTTAAGAGATTCTGGCACCCAAATTTTGCTTACAGGGAGAGATCAAACAAGTGCTCCATTGCACCAGGGCCTCCAGTATTTGAAGGTTATCCTTACAGAGTGCATGCCATCCACCAGCCCTCTTAGGAAAAAATCAAACTAAAACTTAACTTTGAAAAAGGTTTTGTTACTCTAGTTTAGTCTGTCAGAAGCCTCTTGCATTGAATTATGAGCTAATGAATTAAACTGAGCATGTGCAGGCCAAGAGGCTATTGAGGAAGTTACCTCTTTATTATAAAATCTGGGAATATCACAGCCATCAAATTCTAATCCCAGCTCTAACCCAGGCCTTGTAAAACTACATTTACACTACAGTGCACAGCTGTGTCACCGCAACTCTGCTGCTGCACCTAATGTCATAGTGTAGAGGATTCCTACATGAACATAAGAGGTTTCTTCCACCAATGCAGCTAATCCATCTCTCCGAGAGGTGGTAGCTAAATCAACAGAAAAATTCTTCCACTGACCTACCCACTTCTATAGCAGAGGCTAGCTAAACCTAACTAGAGGGCTCAACATGTTTAATTTTTCACAAGCTTGACAAAACTAGGTCAATCTAATTTCTAAGGGATGATCAAACCTGAGTTCAAATCCCAACCAGGACAAGAATCTGAAATTAAAAGCAAGCATGTTGTTCCAATCTGCCTCTATCAAGGGGGATTTTTATTATGGGAAAATGTAATCTAAGGACAACAGAATACTCACATTGAAATTTTTTTCTGAACAGAAAATAAACTATAAAAGCAAGTGCTCGCCGGGAGGGGAAGGTGATTTGCATTGGAAGATCCAGTGGGAACAAGGGGTAGGGGCTGGGGGATCGGGTGATGGGAAAGGGAGAGGTGGGACTCTGAGAAGGGGCACATGAGTGTTGGGGGACTAGGGGAGGACAGGGGCACCTGTCAGTCCCATGTTCCCCTCCTGTGTGTGGGATGCAGCCCAGGGGGAAGGGGGTGACTGGAGAGAAAGGGGGACCCAGCATAGGGTGAAGAAGGAGAAACCCTAGGGGAAAAGGGGGTGACTGGCGGGAAAGTGGGACATGATGCAGGGGGAGGAGGGGTGACCTGGAGGACCCAGCCCGGGGGGAGGAAGGGGTGAGTGGGGAGGAACGGGGGACCCAGCCCTGGGGGAAGGGGTGAGTGGGGGGGTAGGAGAGG
>NC_133789.1:13062615-13117973 GCF_003597395.2 Chelonoidis abingdonii
GAGGGGACACGCCAGGCGGGGGGAGGACCCGGAACCGGGGCTCGGGGGACGCCCCTCACGCGCACTCACCCGCCCCGCCATCTCGCCGCGGCTCCCTGCAGACACCGCCCGCCAGGCGAATGCCAGCGGGTAAGGCGGCTGCGCATGCGCACTGCGGCCCTGCTGCACCGCGTTCGGAGCGACGCGCCGCCGATCCCCCGGCAGAGGGCAGCGCTGCGCGCCCCAGGCTCCGCGGGTGACGTCACCACGCCATGACATCATTCCAACAACGTGACGTCACCAGGCCAAGGCCTGCAGAGTGGGTCTGAGTCTGGGCAGGTGTGTGGCAAGCTGGGCTCTGCAGCCCCAGGACTTGGCAGTGTAGATGGTTTTCGAAGCAGCCTCAGGGGCTGGGTCCAGCATGCACCATTTTCGAGCAGTTGGCGTTGTCATTGCTGCACCAGGCAGTACACCACTGTATCACCACAGTCTCCTTTTTTGCCCAATCATATGGAAGCTGGAGGTGTAATTTCCAGCCAGATAGACTTACATGCACGAGCGCTGGTTGAGCCAGCACACTGAAATAGCTGTGTAACGACACAGCACGGACTTGCCACCCAACTGGAACAGGTGCAGAGATGGGCTACTAGAATGATCCGAGGAATGGAAAACCTGTCTTATGAAAGGAGCCTCAAAGAGCTTGGCTTGTTTAGCCTAACCAAAAGAAGGCTGAGGGGGGATATGATTGCTCTTTATAAATATATCAGAGGGATTAATATTAGGGAGGGAGAGGAATTATTTAAGCTTAGTACCGATGTGGACACAAAAACAAATGGATATAAACTGGACACGAGCAAGTTTAGACTTGAAATTAGACGAAGGTTTCTAACCATTAGAAGAGTGAAGTTCTGGAACAGCCTTCCAAGGGGAGTAGTGGGGGCAAAAGACATAACTGGCTTTGAGACTAAGCTTATGGAGGGGATGATGTGATGGGATAGACTAATTCTGGCAATTAATTTGGCAATTGATCTGTGATTATCAGCAGGTAAGTATGCCCAGTGGTCTGTGATGGGATGTTAGATGGGGAGGGATCTGAGTTACTACAGAGAATTCTTTCCTGGGTGCTGGCTGGTGAGTCTTGCCCACATGCTCAGGGTTTAGCTGATTGCCATATTTGGGGTCAGGAAGGAATTTTCCTCCAGGGCAGATTGGCAGAGGCCCTGGAGGTTTTTCGCCTTCCTCTGCAGCGTGGGGCACGGGTCACTTGCTGGAGGATTCTCTGCAGCTTGAGGTCTTCAAACCACAATTTGAGGACTTCAATAACTCAGACGTAGGTTAGGGGTTTGATACAGGAGTGGGTGGGTGAGATTCTGTGGCCTGCGTTGTGCAGGAGGTCAGACTAGATTATCACAATGGTCCCTTCTGACCTTTGAGTTTATGAGTAGTCTCCCACCCGCCCCCCCTTAGCAAAGGGTCTGTGTCACTAGGGAAGAGACACCCCTTTTGGGCCCCATGGGGTTGACAGAGTCCTGCACTGTTGATTTCCCCTGGCAGCTGAAGGGAAGAGGATGGGGCTGTGACTCCCACCCAGTCACCCTGACAACCAGTGGGATTTGGGGAGACCACAGCCGTCACCAGCAGCCAATTAGAGGACTGAAAACAGTCAGGCAGAATGGAAGCAGTTTCTGACCCCACCATGCAGAGCCCCAGAGTCCCAGGAGAGAGGTTGTGGCTAGCCCAGGTTCCCTCCACATGGCAGAGACCAGCTGGAAGCAAAGGAGAGAGACGGTCTCCCTGTATAGCTGCAGAAAAGCCTCAGGAGGAGACAGCTCCTCGTTCCTGCTGCTGCCTGTAGCCTGCTTGCCAGGCCATAGGCGCCGACTCCATGAGCTTCAGGGCTGGAGCACTCATGGGGAAAAATCCAGCAGCTCCCTGCTCCGCCCCAGCTCACCTCCACCTCCGCCTCTGCCTCCTCTCCTGAGCGCGCCATGTTCCCACTTCTTCCCCTTTTTCACGGCGGCAAGCGCTGGGAGGGAGGGAGGAAGAGGAGGGGGAATGCAGCACGCTCTGGGAAGATCGGGGCCGGGGCGGGGATTTGGGTAGGAATCCAATATGGGCAGGGAGGGGGCAGAGTTGGGGCGGAGACTTTGGGGAAGGAGTTGGAACGGAGATGGGGCGGGGCGGGAGGAGGTGGAGCAAGTGTAGAGTCAGGGCGGGGCCAGGGGCAAGCACCCACTGACACAGGAAAAGTTGGCACCTATGTGCCATGCAGCTGTCCATATTGGCAGAGGCGGATTACAGATTTGTGGGGCCCTGGGCCAGAGCAAGTGGGGGCCCCACCCCTCCCTTCCACCTGTAGTTGCCCCCACTCTCCCCCCCATGCTCTTGCCCACCTGGGGAGCGGGGTCAGGGCGCGGGGGCTTGCCCAGCTCTGCCCACCCGGTGCTCCTGCCAGAGAGCAGGGTCAGGGCATAGGGGCTTGCCTACCTCCCCGCCAGGAGCACTGAGTGAGTGGAGTAGGTTGGGGCAAGGGAGCGCCCATTTTTCTGGGGCCCCAATTGGCCAGGGCTAATCCACCGCTGCATATTGGATCCGGGATTTGGGTTCCATTGACTCAACTCGCTTGCATCTGAAGCCCTGGGTTCCAAGCTTTAAAGACTGTCAACACAGTTCCAGAAGGGAGAGGACAGTTAATCCCGCTCCAGCGATCCCCAAGGAGGAATTGCTTGCCTGCACCAGGCTCCTGACCACTCAGTCAGAAAAGGAACCTGAGTGCCGATTTTGTGATTTCCCGAGAGGGTGCTCAACTCCCACTCCACCCCAGGCCTTGCCCCCACTCCACCCCTTGCCCCAAACCCGTGCCTCTTTCCTATTCCCACCCCACCTCTTCCCACTCCATTCCGCCCACTCCCCCAAGTGCGCCCAGCCTCCAGCACCTCCTGCATGCCGCTGAGCAGCTGATCACTGGTGGGAGGGAGGCATTGGGGGGAGAAACTGATTGGGATCTGCTGGCAGGTAGGAGGCACTGAGGGGGATGGGGAGGAACTGATCGGTGGGGCTGCGCAAGGGTGCTGAGCACCCTCTATTATTTTTCCATGAGTGCTCCAGCCCTGGAGCACTCACGGAGTTGGCACCTATGCCTGAGTGAGTTCCTTCTATTACAGTTAAATCGGTGGGTAGGGTTTGATCTTGCACCATTAAGGCACATTGCATCTGTGAAAGGACTTTCATCTACCTGGATCATCGAGACCACTTTCCCATATAATAAAGTGCATTTCTAACAGCATCTCCTTATGGACCTCCAACATGTCTCCACATGCACTACCTGAGTGCTTGAGATGGGGGTGACAGACAGAACCGAGGGGGGAGACACTTCAGGTTAGGAGTATGAAGAGTGTGTGGTCACGTGACCTAGTGTGTTTGCTGACAAAAGCCTTTAGTATTATTAATATCTCTAATGATTTTAATCACTTAATATTTTTACTGACAGTATATTCCTCTTTAATCAAACCGTGGTCTGTCTCTTTAATTATTTGAAAAACAAAAATGAAGTCATAAGGATAAAAAATCTGCAGTTAAGCAATGACACAGTATGTTGACAGATCTCAGATCTTTCAGGAATTCTGGCTATCCAATTTAAATCAAAGATTGCCTTTGCTGACGTTTAAATTTAGCAGTTTATGAATCAACAGACATAGGGAACATAGCACAACTTTGCATTTGGATTTGATGCATTGATACAGTCAACTATAAAATTATCGGAGACTTGGTTTTGCTCCAGTCACTACACGATCATACTTGTGGGGAGGATATGTACATTGCTGTTTGCCAAGCCTGCAGTTAAATGAATGTTCCACTAAATTCCACTGTTTCTGTTACAACAGATGGAGCTCTAAGTATGACTGGTTAACATCAGGAATTAGTTACTGAAATGACAAAGAACCAGGCCAATTTGTTGGCATTTCACTCTATTGTGCATTAACTGACTCTATGCAACAACTCAGGAGATGGCTGTATGAAGGGAATAATATGCACAGTTGTTAAAGTAATGAACTTCATTCATGCCAGACATTTACTACATCACCACTTTGTTTCTTTGCTTCAGGAAATGGAGTCTTCTTATGGCGATATACTGTTAAACCCTAAGTAAGATGGCTAAACTGAGGTTCTTCAGAGATTTGTTGCATTACTGCCAGAAATTGTGTGATTTCCTCAGAAATCAGAGAGGAAGATAAATCTCTCAAATTAAAATATGAGAGCAGGAAAAGAGACTTGGTATTCCTTGCCGGTCTCACTGGGCATCTAAACAAGCTGAATGTACAACTACAGAGTGAAGGAAAAGTAGTTAATGAGTTAATGTGCGCTGTTGCTTGTTTTAAGATCAAACTTGAAATGTACATCATTCAAATTAAAGGAGACCTCACACATTTCCCAGTGTTAAACACAGCATATGAAGGTGCTCTGGAAAGTGACAAAAGGGAAATAGTTGTTGCTTTGATACAGCAGCTGCAAGAAAAGTTTATCAAGTTTTGGCAATTTTGTGAAAATAGAGTCTGCTAGTGCTTTTCCATGGGATCCTTACACCTTCCCTATTTTAGAACATAAAGATCTTGCAACAACGTTGAATGTTCCCTGGCAGGAACTGGAAGAGGAGCTGTCAGATTTGTAGGGACAGGGAGCAACTTATGCAGCACAGCATGCAACGTCTGTTCAGGAATTATGGAAATGTGTGCTGGACAAAATTTGCATCTTTTGACTGTCAAAATGCGGCCTGTATTTGGATGGGCTCACATTTGTGAACGTACATTCTCAGCCATGGGCCGGGTTAAGTCCCAATAGCCTGCACACTTGACTATGCAACTCTTCATGCCCAGCTGCGGTGTGTTGTCACCCATCTTCAACCTGACTGTGATGCAATTACTGCCTCGAACAAAGGAAGTCGCCAGATCTCCCACTAATATAATGTGAGACCAAATACATTGTAGCCATTAAGGTTTTGACTTATTTTGCTAATTTAAAATGCTCTTGATAGGTGTTTGCCAGTGTTGAAATTAAAGGTACCGTATCAATTTGAATCGTATTACTGTCAGAGAACTAATACTAAACCTTTTTTTTATTTTAGATGTACAGGTAGTATATACACAGAGAGAGACAGAGTGGCTGCAGCCCACGCAACATATATCGGGCTGCAGATGTGGCCAACAATGTAAATAGGTTGAGAAACACTGCCTTAGACCAAAGGCTGGATCCTAGCTAGGAGAACTGGTTTGTGAGAGGAGAGGTTGCCTGGCATCTAGTAGGGATCTGTGATCACCTGGCGAGGCTGATCAGGGAGTGACCTGGCAGAGGAGACTGGAAGGTTATAAAAGGGCAGGAGCTGCCTTCTCTGGGTCTCTGGCCACTTTCACCAGCTCAAGCAGAGACCAGGTGCTGCAGGAGCCTGAGGTCAGGGGAACCCTGCCTACCTGAACTCTGATGGTCCTCCAAGGACCCCCCAGGGAAGGGTGAGCTAGAATGAGGGGTGTTGCTTCATGGTGTTATTTGCTAAATTACCTGTGCTCTCTTGTGGCTTCTTTCTTAAGTGTTTTAGAATCCTGTGCAAAGTTTGTCTCTGTGTCGGTTGGTTGCCAGTGTTGTGCGCCCTGGAAGAGGCAAACCGTAAGCCAGAAGGTTGCACCTTCTCTGGGATTCTGAGGAATGTGCAAGAGGTAGTGGGAGGCTAGGGGAACACAGCACTCATTTCAGGGGCAAGGCAACTGGATCAAAGGAGGAGTCCACACTGCCAAGAGGGGTGTCAGACGAAGTCAGCACCTGGACGGGTGCCTAAAGCCCCAAAGCCAGCGACAGGGCCTAGGCCTGCCTGCCCCAGCCAGCTGAGAGCGTGTGGGATTCAGCCATGGATCCCTCACGGCAGTCTGAGTGCCCAACAGGGGGCGTTCAAACAACTCTGTGACAACCATGAGGAAATAACTTGCCTATAGAAGTGACTCCTCCAGATCATAGCTGAGCCACATGGGCAGGACAGTGAAGGGAACCTTGCCAGGCCAGTACCCATGCTAGGGATGCTGTGTGTGCTCTTTGAGATGGGGACTGGGCCCAGCACATTCTGGATGCTTCCTCCAGCTAAATACATAGCAGTAAATGTTCTGTACACATTCTGAGGACAGAAGGCTTCATCCTCCAGGGCTGTGAATCCAACACCCCTCATCAGCACCCAATTTACACATACAACAAATATCCTTCTAGTTAAAGACCTACCTAGATGACCTTTTTTGTTGTTTGTTTGTAGGGTCACATAAAGTAGGTTTCACGGTGAAAGCCTGACTGTAAAACCAGCAATTAAAAATACCTTGTACTGTGCATTATTGCTGGTTTTCTGATGAACATTAATGCTACATTTTAATTCCCCTCTAGAAATCCTTTGATTAAAGATTTTCCCTCCAGGATTTTATGAGTCTCTAATAGTCATTGCTTGTTCTTGGGCCCAGTTTTAGAAGACATCCATATTTTTCATGTTAATTCTCAAAGCCAGTTTTCCATTGATAGAAATGTATCCAAACAAACATGCACAGAGACAGAATCCTTGGGGAAAATGGGACAGCAAAAAGCTCCTGGAATGAAGGTAAAGTTGCAGAGAGTAACAGGAACACTGGCCTATAGAAAGGTCTCTATTAAAAGTTATTGCAGCTAATGTAGATGGATGAGATGGTTGCCCCTTGTTTCTGATACAGTGCAAAGCCTAACAGTGTTGGAATGTAAGGAGAGAACGTGGAGGATTTCTTTGCCTCTGGTGTTGTTTGTTTGGAAGTTTTTTGGAAAGTGTAGGGGACAATTTCCTGGTGCAAGTGCTGGAGGAACCAACTAGGGGCAGAACTCTTCTTGACCTGCTGCTCACAAGCAGAGAAGAATTAGTAGGGGAAGCAAAAGTGGATGGGAACCTGGGCAGCAGTGACCATGAGATGGTCGAGTTGAGGATCCTGGCACAAGGAAGAAAGGAGAGCAGCAGAATATGGACCCTGGACTTCAGAAAAGCAGACTTTTACTCCCTCAGGGAACTGATGGGCAGGATCCCCTGGGAGAATAACATGAAGGGGAAAGGAATCAGGAAGAGCGGCTGGTAATTTTAAAAGAATCACTTACTGCGAGGTGGCAGGAAACAAACCATCCCAAAAGTGTAGGAAGAATATAATTGGCAGGTGACCAGCTTGGCTTAACAGTGAAATCCTTGCTGATCTAAACACAAAAAGAAGCTTCAAGAAGTGGAAGATTAGGACAAATGACCACGAGGAGGAGTATAAAATATATTGCTACGGCATGAAGAGTGAAATCAGGAAGGCAAATCAAACTTGGAGTTGCAGCTAGCAAGCAGATATTTAAGAGTTAACAAGAAGGGTTTCTTCAGATGTTAGCAACAAGAAGAAGGCAAGAAAGTGTGGGCCCCTGATGAATGAGGAAGGCAACCCTAGTGACAGAGGATGTGGAAAAAGCTAATGTACTCGATGCTTTTTTTCCTCTGTCTTCACAAATAAGCTCAGCTCCAAACTGCGTGCACTGGGCAGCACAGAATGGGCAGAAGGTGACCAGCCCTCTGTGGAGTAAGAAGGTTCGGGACTATTAGAAAAACTGGACGAGCACAAGTCCATGGGGCCGGATGCCGTGCATCCGGGGGTGCTAAGAGATTGGCGGATGTGATTGCAGAGCCATTGGCCATTATCTTGGAAAACTCACGTGATCGGGGGAGGTCCCGGATGACTAGGAAAAGGCTAAGTAGTGCCATCTTTAAAAATGAAGAAGGAGGATCCAGGGAACTACAGGCCTGTCAGCCTCACCTCAGTCCCTGAAAAAATCATGGCGAGAGGTCCTCAAGGAGTCGATTCTGAAGCACTTAGAGAGAGGAAATATGATCGGAACAGTCAGCTGGATTCACAAGGGCCAAGTCAGGCCTGACTAACCTATTGTCTTCTGTGATGAGATAACTAGGCTTCTGTGGATGAGGGGAAGCAGTGGATCGCTTTTGATACGGTCTCCCACAGTATTCTTGCCAGCAAGTTAAAGAAGTATGGGGCTGGATGAATGGACTATAGAGTGGTAGAAAGCTGGCTAGATCATCGGGCTCAATGGGTATGATCAACGGCTCATTCATGTCTAGTTGCAGCCAGTAGCAAGTGGAGTGCCCCAAGGATTTCTGGCTGGTTTTGTTCAAATCTTCATTAACCATCTGGAGGACGGCGTGGAGACCCTCAGCAAGTTTGCAGATGACACTAAAACTGGGAGGAGTGGTAGATACGCTGGAGGGTAAGATGGATACAGAGGGACTTAGAAGATTGAGGATTGGGCCAAAAGAACCTGATAAAGTTCAACAAGGACAAGTGCAGAGTCTGCACTTAGACGGAAGAATCCCATTAACTGCTACAGATAGAGACCAAGCGGCTAGGCAGCAGTTCTGCAGAAAAGACCTAGGAATTACATTGACGAGAAGCTGGATATGATGTCAACAGTGTGCCTTGTTGCCAGGAAGGCGACGCATTTTGGGCTGTATAAATAGGAGCATTGCCGACAGATCGAGGGACATGGTATTCCCTCTATTCGACATTGGTGAGGCCTCATCTGGAGTACTGTGTCCAATTTTGGGCTCCACATTAACAGAAAGATGTGGAAAATTGGAAAGAGTCCAGCGGAGGGCAACAAAAATGATTAGGGGCCCGGAGCACACGATTTATGACTGAGAGGCCTGAGGGAACTGGGATTTGGTTTAGTCTGCAGAAGGAGAGATGAGGGGGGATTTGATAGCTGTTTTCACTACCTGAAAGGGGGTTCCAAAGGATGGATCAGACTGTTCTCAGTGGTAGTAGATGACAGAACAGGGAGTAATGGTCTCAAGTTGCAGTGGGGGAGGTTTAGGTTGAATATTAGGAAACACTATTTCACTAGGAGGATGGTGAAGCACTGGAATGGGTTCCCTAGGGAGGTGGTGGAATCTCTTCCTTAGAGGTTTTTAAGGTCAGGCTTGACAAAGCCCTGGCTGGGATGATTTAGTTGCGAATTGATCCTGCTTTGAGCAGGGGGTTGGACTAGATACCTCCTGAGGTCCTTTCCAACCCTGATATTCTATGGTTCTATGATTTTCCTAATACTGGATAATCATGCCAGCCACTGTGGCTTTTATCCCTGGCTTATAAAAAATGCTTCTGAAAAACAATATTTGTCATTTGTTGCAAAGAAATGTATTAAAAGCAACTTCTGCATAGGTTCTCAAACTGGCACTCCTCGTGGGAGTATCTGACTATCTCCCAAGTATTTACAAATGACAACAGTCTCTCTCTCCCTTTGCAGAAGACAGGAGTCCATGCTTGATTAGAATTTAAGGCTTGGGGCTGGGGGGGTGAGAGAGACTTACTGTGGGAAAGCCACGCTGAAGCCATTTCCCTAAGGAAGAAGCCACACTGTGATGTAGCCACAAGCTGAACCCTGGGCTCCTGGTACACATCCTTCAATCGTGTCTGTGACTCCACACTGAGACAGAGGAAGCTTTCCTACTTTCACCCCCTTTTTCTCAAAAAATCCCCTAGTGCCTGAAACTGTGCGCCAGTGTGGATGGGTACCACATTGTAAACGGATCTTATTGGACAGCTGCTGGCTTATACATTCTGTTGAATCAGGGTCTTTCAAAATGTCACCCAGGCTCAGAGACAGCGCTGGGGTTCTAAAACATGGCCTGTGGCCACCCCTCTGAACTACAAGAGACAGAAAAATGATCAAATACTGAAACAGGCACATGGAATGTATGTTCTTGGTCACAGAAAATGCTGCTATCGCACCTGAAGAAAGATTGTCTTTGTGGTGAAGGCACAGGACTGGCAGACAGCAGTCATGAGTCCCACTCTCCAGCCTGTCACTGACTTGCTGTCTGACTTGGAATAATTCCAAGACTCCAAGGCCGGCAGGGACCCCTGTGGCCATCTTGTCTGACCCCTTGTGTCACACAGACCAGAGAACTGCCCCAGAATAATTCCTAGAGCATAAGTCACTGTGCCGCTCTGTGCCCGTGTCCCCCACCAGTACAATGGGGATGACGACCTTCCTCCAGCTGAGTGGGCTAAACTCATAGCCAAGTTGGATCCCTCTGATGGAGGGTGCTACAGAAGGATGGTACGTTAAGGGATGTACATTTATGTGCAAATTAAGTGTGGCCCTTGGACTCCTGGGAAGCTGCCAAAGATGGGAAGTGTTCCAGTTAAACTGAATTCTCTTCTAGCCCTGCATTTTCCAAGTGCACTGGGGAGAGCACTGATCACGGAGCAGTGTATGCTGTAGCATATATACTCCTCCTTCTCTGCCCCCTCTCAACCTACCTGAACGCAGGACTGCTCAGCTGCACAGAGAGGTGGCACTCTCCTCCTCCAGCCCCTAAACGACAGTTACGACTCTCCTCCCCAGAGACTCCTGCCAAATAGATGGGGAACTGGACAGTGGCCAGATAGAGGCTGCTTTATGCCAGTCCACCACTGCAAAGTCTGCTCGAACTTGGTGGGTCTGGGCAGGCGAGGATTACTCCTGCCTAGCGGCAATCCTCCTTTGGCTATAGCAGCCCCTTTGCTCTCCTCGTACCAGCCTCCCAGTACCTGAAAGATGTACCTGAGACCCAGTGATCCCCAGCTGCCAGAATGTCCCTTCAGAGCCTCCTGGCACCAGACTTCCCCAGGAGCCAGACTGCCCCAGCCTCCCTATCCCCAGCTCCAGTGGGTACAACTCAGACCCAGCACAGGATCTTGCCAGTGTGTTCACTAGGCAGCTACTGCAGGAGACTGGGCTCCCTATTGTAACCTAGGAAAATATCTCACTTAAAGCAGAAGGGAAAATAATGGTGGTTGGCAGGGAATGGGTTAATCCAGGACCCTTGGCGTTTGCACCAGGTTCTCAGGGGACCGGCTTTGCTGTGTGTTTGTAGGTGCAGGCTGACTCCTCCACCACAGAAACTCTTCAAACCTTGAGCAGCTCTGACCCCACTTTCATCTTTGTTTTCACTCAGCACTGCTGCCTTGCAGTTCCTTGTGTAATGCTCCCAAGCTCAGAGCCTGCATGGCTCTTGCTGACTGCACTGTCTGCTAGGACTCAGGACTTGGCAACTTCACTCATCCTGCACTGATTCCCCCACCCAGAACCAGCTTTAGGATGTGCTAGGCCCGATTTGAAAGAGCAGCCACCGAAATGCCACTGAAGGCAGTGGCAGCAATTGAGCTGCCGCCAAAGATAGCGGTGGCAATTCAGCGGCAGCTCGATCGGTTGCTGCTGTTTCCAGCGGCACTTCGGCGGAGGGTGCGGGGGCCGTCTTCCAGACGCTGCAGGGCCCGATTTCCAGGAATGAGGGGAATCGCCCTAAAGCCCACTCTGCCTGCACCGGTTTCAGGTGCAATGAGGTGAGAATGGGAAGTAGCACAATTGGTGTTGTAGATGGATTTGCAAGTTGGGAGGGGAGGGGCGAGTTTGAAGCAAAGGTCTCTACCCCATATGCACTGAAATGAATTTCAAAATCAACATTTGAACTTGGCCTCCTGTTAGTAGTGGCTCCTCTGCAAGAAAGTGACCTCCTTTGTGTCCCTGACAGTACAAAAGCCCCTTGGAGATGAAATGAAACAAAGCTACAACCAGGCTACATACAGTATGAGTCACAGTTCCTCAGGGGTCAGACGTCTTCAACTGGCTTTTTATAGTTGTTCCCCACTATGGCCTCGCCAGATGAAACAAAATGCAAACCGCAGCGGGGAAACCACAAGCCTGGAGACAGGAGAGCTGCACTCCAGCCCTTGCTAGGCTGCAGGCTCTGGGGATGACACTGGGCCTGTCACTACCCCTCTCGGTGCCCATTTGTGGAGTGGGGATGGTACTGCTGCTTCACAGGGGGTTGTAAAGCGCTCACTCTCACTGGAAGGCAATTGGAAGTACAGAGCTATTAGGACAGTGGGCTGATGTTAGACAATAGGGCTTTGCAGGGAACTGTAGGAAAATTTGGATTCACACCTGTATTCCCACTGCCAAGGATATGGCTTTAGGCCCATCCTTTCACAAATGGCCACTGTTCTTGGGTGCCCAGCCTGAGATATCGTGCATATGATTTTCCAGGGGTGCCAGGCACATGTAGCTCATTGATTTCTGCTGGAGTCTGTGATGTCCAGCATCTCTGTTATAATAGATAGCTTCCCCATAGGGAGGATGATATTATGCTTTTGTGTAGGGTAATGTCTAGCAAGTCTACTGTCAGGACGTGCTTGAGAGAGGTCAGCACGTGCGCAGGAAGGAACAAAGCCTAATTGCTGCACTGTCTTGGCTCGCTCTTTCTGATGTTTGAACATCGAACATGTCAGACGTGAGTTCGGAGCGTGAAACTGAAAACTAAGAAGGGGGGGACCCCAAAAAGAAAACAATCAAGACAGCAGCAGATTCCTGTCCCTGAGCAGAGGGACATGAACGGGACGTATTTTGCAACTGGATATTCTTTAGACCACAACAGGAAACTACACAGTTGCAATGACAACAGAGAGCAGCACACTACTAGCTGCAACAAGCAAAGGCTGCCACATACTCCAACAGCATCTGGATATGTCAGCAGCAGATTGGGAGGATGCATGTAAAATCCTAGTAATGCTCCAAAAGCATTTTCAATGCACAAAAAAATATTGTATGCAACAGTTGCAATCAAAAACCTGGAGAAATAACAGCTCAGTGCACAAAAGGGCTGACTCATTCAGTTATCAACTCTTCAGACTAATTCATGACAGACTAATAATAGGGACAAAAGATCCAGGATCTCAAAGGAGACTGCTTAGGAAGCCCACACACTAACTCTTCCAAGGGTTTTATAAGTATCTTCAAAAATGTTGAATAAACTCACATCCAAATGCAGAGCATAAGTGGAGCTGACACACAGATAATTCACCACATAACATAGGGAAAGCATGAAAACACAAATAAAGTACATCATCAATTGTGCAAAAGCAAATGCACAAATACAATGCAGAGGAGATAAACAAAATGCAGAAGGAGAGCTGTGGGTACAGTGAAGAAAAACATAATGGAAACCGTCTTGCATATGTAACCTCAACAGACCCCGGTCATCGGCGGGCTGGCTTGAACCTGAGGCCTCTAGAGCTTAGTGCATGAGCCTCTACCGCATGAACTAAAAGCCACATAGCTGTTAGCACATGGGTGTAGAGCAGACTCATTTTATATCTCTCTCGCTCTAAGTGGTCTCAGTGCCACTAGATGGGACAGAACACCACACCCAGGAGGTGTGTGGGTTACACATATAGGGTCATATGCAATAACTGTGAGGAAAAAATGTACCATATCGAAGAAGCAAGCAATGACTTGGGGGAATGAGATCTGGCATATCTATGACATTAACAATGTGCAAAACAATGAAAATGCTTTATAAAGCTCAGACCTACACCAGATGCAAAGACAAGACAGCAGCATGCAAACAAATAGGAAGCTGAATGCCAAATAGACCGTGGAGCATCAGTGACTCTGCTGGAATACAAGGACTTTCTCAGCGTCATGCGAGAGAAAAAAATGAAATTGCAATCAAGCAAAGCCAGATTAAAATTATACAATGGCATGATCATATTTTCACTAAAACAATGTAAATTACAATCAGAATACCAAGGAAAGTACACAAGCTAAGAAGTTAGTACAAACAACACAGATATTGAGAGAGACCGGACAAATCTGCAGTATGAATATGATCACTTCAACATTATATAGCAGTAACATGTATCACAGAGCTATCAAAACCGCTGTTGTGTGTTCACACTGTCAGATGTCTGCGCAATAGCGTGTTCACACTTGCGGCACTTGCGGCGCTATTCAGAGCAGTGCGCTCTGGGCAGCTATCCCGCAGAGCACCTCTTTCTCTTTTGCCGCTAAGACTTGTGGGAAGGCAGAAGGGGTTGCAGGGCTTCCTGGGTCCTGTCCCAATGCCACATCATGCATTGCTTCGCATCTCAGCAATCCCTATGCTTCCGTCTGTATTTGACGCCGTCTTTCAATGGTTTGTGTTCTGTGCACCCTGCCTCTTTGGGCTGCAGGAATGGATGCCGCACTGCTGACCAGTATGCTGCTCGCACGGACCAATACGTCACGAATGGCAGTGGAGTTATTTCTTAAACTACAAAGGCAAGAGGAGTTTGACATTGATCTTGCCACGCGAGGTAGCTGTGACACGAGAATGCTTGTGGCATTCATGGCGGTGCTGACCACAGTAGAACGCCGCTTTCAGGCTCAGGAAACAAGCACTGAGTGGTGGGATCACATTGTGATGCATGTCTGGGATGACGAGCAGTGGCTGCAGAACTTTTGGCTGAGGAAAGCCACATTCATGGGACTGTGTGATGAGCTTGCCCCGACCTTGTGGCACAAGAACACGAGAATGAGAGCTGCCCTGTCGCTGGAGAAGCGCGTGCCAATTGCACTGTGGAAGCTGGGTACTCCAGACTGCTACCAATCGATTGCTAACTAGTTTGGAATGGGAGATTCGACCATTGGAGTCATGTTGATGGAAGTGTGCAGGGCCATTAATCGCATCCTGCTCCTGCCATTACTCTTGGCAACATGCGTGACATTGTGGATGGCTTTGCACAAATGGGCTTCCCTAACTGCGGAGGGGCGATCGATGGCACACACATTCCAATTCTGGCACCAGACCACCTAGCCACCGAGTACATTAATCACAAGGGGTATTTCTCAATGGTTCTCCAGGTGCTTGTGGATCACCGTGGGTGTTTCACAGATATTAACGCAGGCTGGTCTGGAAAGGTGCATGACACACGCATCTTTCAGAACACTGGCCTGTTCAAGAAGCTGCAAGCAGGGACTTTCTTCCCTGACCAGAAGATCACCGTAGGGGAAGTTGAAATGCCCATTGTGATCCTGGGAGATCCTGCATACCCCTTAATGCCATGGCTCATGAAGCCATACATGGGGCACCTTGACAGCAGCAAGAAGCAGTTCAACAACAGGCTGAGCAAGTGTAGAATGACTGTGGAGTGTGTATTTGGCCGTTTAAAGGCATGTTGGCGATGCCTGTACGCTCAGCTGGACCTGGCCGATGACAATATTTTTATGCATATAGCCACATGCTGTACGTCCCATAATATTTGTGAAGGGTGAAAGCTTCACTCAGGGCTGGACCGCAGAGGCTCAGCACCTGGAGTCTGAGTTTGAACAGCCAGAGACCAGGGCTATTAGAGGGACACAGCACGGGGCCATTAGGATCAGGGATGCTTTGAGGCAGCAATTTGAAGCTGAAAGCCACTAATATTTGTTGCTATGCATGGGAGTGCAGTGCTAGTAATGCTAGGAGGTGATTGGTGCACATAATGCAAGAAGGGGACTTAACATAATTGTATATTGCTTTGCAGTGCTTTTTGCTTTCACTTAATAGAATAAAGATTGCTTTCAAACAAACACAATTCTTTTATTGAAAGACAACAACCAGAGAAGAGATTCAAACGAAAAAAATCATCAGCAGAGAGGGGGATGGGCAAAGGGAGGGTCTCAAGAGGAGGAGGGATTCCAGGACTGCTACAGATTTGTGTATGTCCAGGGATCATACCTAGCCTTCTCCTTTGGAGTACAATGCAGCGGGTGCTGTACTTCAGCAGGGCCAAACTGCAGAGAGATGGGTGTTGAGTGCAGTGGGTAGTGGGAGTCCACACTGCTGGACTGTGAGGAGGGAGGAGTGGAATGCTGTGGCTAGAGAGTGGAGCCAGGAGGTTGATAACAGTGTCTTGGCAGTGAGTGTGTGTGCGTGAGGGGCATGGGAAAGAGTTTTGTGATAGCGGCTGCAGGGGAGGGAAAGTTACTGTTAATGGGGCAAGAAACAAAAGCAGCTCTGCCAAGGAACCTGAGGCAGCGGATTGCTCAGTATCTCCACGAGAGTTTCCTGGAGATCTCTGAGGGAGATTCCCGTGAAGTGAGGAAGTGTATCAACCGCCTGTTCTGCCGCTCAGGCTAGGCATGAGGTGGGAGACAAGCCTGCTTTCTGCAATCCTCCTGCCCCAAACAACTCTTTTCAGCAATTCCCAAAATCAGATCCGCTTACCAAGGGGCTCCTCTCCTGTTTGCGCTTCGCCAAACTCCAACTGCTGTGACTGGCTAGGCTTCTGCAGGGTACAGAAGAGCTCCTGGCTGCATGTATCTCTGACCTCTGAGTCATCCTCTGCCTCTGGGTCCCCTTCCCCCTCTTCATTCAAGATTGCCTCCTCCTGGCTCGATCCACTCTTGACTGGCACGCAAGCCAACGAAGTATCCACAGGGTCTTTCGCAGTAGAGGTGGGTTTGCCACCGAGTATCACATCCAGCTCTTTGTAGAACCGGCAGCTTGTGGGCACAGGACTGGAATGGTGGTTTGCCTCCTGCGCCTTGTGGTAGGTGTTCTGCAGCGCCTTCACTTTGACCCTGCACGGCTGGAGCGCAGCTGTGACTGCACTGCCTCCTCTCCCCAAATGCTGATGAGGTCCCGCAGCTCAGCATTGCTCCAAGCGGGGGATCGCCTGGTGCATGGAGCAGGCATGGTCACCTGGAAAGATGTGCATGCATTACCAAGCAAACAGGAAGGGGACTTTCAAATTTGCAAAGGAATGTTCAGGGTGGGGCTGATGGTTGGTCACCTGAGGGCAGGGCAGTAGAGTTCAAACCGATGGCCAGAGAGGTGAGAACAGGCATTGTGGGACACCTGCTGGAGGCCAATCGCAGCGCCGTAATCACCACAGAGTCTACACTCTGCATCATCAAAGGAAAAGCTCATGTGGGTAGAAATTATCAGCTTGTCTTCTGTCAAAAGGAGATATAAAAATTGATTCAAAGAAAGATTCTTCATCTCTGAACTGTAGTGGTTTGAGCACTGGCCTGCTAAACCCAGGGTTGTGAGTTCAATCCTTGAGGGGGCCATTTAGGGATCTGGGGCAAAAATCTGTTTGGGGATTGGTCCTCCTCTGAGCAGGGGGTTGGACTAGATGACCTCCTGAGGTCCCTTCCAACCCTGACATTCTGTGACTCTTACAGGGAAGCATACTGGATGCAAAGTGGAGATCCCTAGAGACAACCTGGGTACCATGAAGGACTTTTGGGAAACTGGCACTTTATCACATCACTGCCACAATATTTTACCTGCTTTAACGTCTCAATAACGCTCATTCTTTTTTCTTAGCTAGTAAACCTAGAGTCAGATTACTATAGAATTGGCTGCCAGCATTGTCTCTGGTGTAAGATCTGGAGTACCAATTGATCTGGGGTAAGTGACTGGTCTCTTGGAACTGGGAGCAACCTAATGTGGTGTGATATCTATCTATCTATCTATCTCTATAGATAGATAGATTGTTGTTGTTGATGAAATAATCTTTTATCACTGTCTGTGACTCCATGGTAAGACTGGTATAGTGATCCAGGAGTTCGTATTTGTTACTGGCTTGGTGAAATCAACTTACAGAACATACCACCAGTTTGGGGTGTCTGCCTGTGACACAGGACCAAAAATGGTTCCTTACTAGCAGGCTAATTGACCCAGATTCAACCTTTAGAGACATATTAGGAGATAACGGTTGTATTTTTGTGTGTTTACATATATGTTGTTAGAGGTTAACAATGTAACCAAATGGTTCCTGTCTGTCACTGTATTCTGTTCAGTCAGAGATAAAAAGGAGATGTTAACATTTAGATGAACTGTGAATGTGGTAGTATCATTGTTTTTTTCTTTCTTTGAAGTATGTGGTAAAAACTACCTGTAAATGGTGGGAGATGGGCAGTTGCCTTATGCTAATCCATGTAGCTAATTATGAGTGATGCTAGGAGACAGGAGGTCTACTTCAAAGCCATAATGCTTCACTTACTGTCAAGAGGCAGCCAGAGACCTATAAAAGGAACTCTTGGGCCCTGATCCTGTTATCTCAGATCTACTTAAGCTTCATGAGGGGAAGTTTTGAGTCACAGGACTGAGATCTCCAGCTCCACTCTGGATCACCCTGATATTGGACATTGGATTATAATCTATGGAACTAATTCCAAAAGAACTTTTTGCAATTCTGAAGCTCACTTTCTCTACTATGAAACTGACATAGGAACTTTATTCATAACTGTATGTATAATGATCTTTTAACCAATTTCTTTTTTAATAAATGTTAGTTTAATTAATAAGAATTAGCTGTAAGGGTATATTTGGGTATGATCTGAAATATTATTTGACCTGGTGAGTAATGTGTCCGATCCTTTGGGATTGGTAGAACTTTTTATATGATGAACAAGATTTTTAATAAACCTCATCATATTTGACTTGGCTATCTGGGTGAGAACCCAAGTCTGGATTGTTTTAAGAGAACTGTGTTACTGGCTTCTAGGTAACCAGTCAAGTATCATAGAAGTTGTTTTGTTGCTGGCTTGGTAAATCTAATTATTAGAAATAGCAACCAGTTTTGGGGATTGTGTGCCCCATTCTTTCCACTTGGCCCTGATTGAGCAATCTCAGTGAGGCCCCCCTGGGACCACAGTCACACTGCTCTTGTTTTCTGGCAGTCTGCCCTGAGGTAGGCACTCACAGTTCTGAGCCACTCCACACAGCATGACAGAAGGTGTTGCAAACAATGCAGACAAATGCTGTATCACTTGTTATCTTAAGTGAGTGAATTTTTGCATGAGTAAGTCTCTAGATACAACCAGTCACAAAAATCTGTCCTTATTTGACCTTGCTCAGCTGTTTCTGCAGCAAGTTCCATGCAGTTATTTCTGGGTTTTGATATTCAGCTCACGTGCTGACATTCTAAGCAGAGCAGTGTCACTCTCAAGCGAAAGTCATTCTGGTTAATGCTGCAGGTCCTTGCAAACCAGTTTCCACTAAATGCCCCAACCATCAGAATTTTTTCACTCATCAAAGAGGAATTAAATTACTATGAAATTTGCCATTAGCACCTTGTGCATAATTAACCCTGGCAAGCCACAGTTAAAATCAGAATACAAAATCACTTTGTGATGTTACACCCCATATTTTGCATGGACATATGCTTATGGTATAGATATTGCATAACTGAGATATATTTTATGCAAGATGGGTCTTGTAAGGTATCATTGGAAAGGTTATAATTTACTAAATATGATTATCCAATTTGTATGCATGTATCATTTCTGTATCTAAAGTTAGGAATATTGGCTATGTAACAATTACAACTGGGTGCATACTTGGGAAACACCCACCAGACAACAGGCCATCAGATTTGATGGGCCATTAGGAAGAAACAATAAAACTTTGAAGATACTAATCTCTCCCCTTCCTGAGAGGCATCCTTGCATGTAGCTGTGACACTACTAGGTCAGGTAGTCCTGTTACCTAGTACTAAACATCATCTTGGACTTCCAGTAATTTTCCACTAAAAGTAGAGGGAAGTCAAGACTGGGAAACAAAATTCCCACCTTATGTAAATCTTATTTAAAGCTAGGGAGTAATGTGATCTCGGTTCACTCTTCACTGAATCCTCACCCAAAATGGCAGCTGCAAACACTCAAGGAACAAGGACCAAAGAAAGGGGGAGGAGTATTGAACTCAGGCTGGAAACGGGATCTAGTCTGTGAATAAGATATCTGGAAATTTAATCTGCAAGCAGGGGAGCTAACCTTCAAGAATTTCTGCAGCCTGCCCCAAGCGCAGCAATTAGGGTGAGAAATTACTTCTTGAAACCAGTCTCTTTAAGATTTTAAGCTTAGTTGGCGCGTTTTGTTTTATTTGCTTAGTAATCTGCTGTGTTCTGTTTGCTGTCCCTTATAATCACTTAGAATTTACCTTTTATAGTCCATAAACAGATTTCTTGTTTATAACATAACCCAGTTTGTGTAATTCATATCTGGAGGGGAGCAAGAGGCTGTGCATCTCTCTCTCCACATTGAGGGAGAGGGCGAATTTTTATGAGCTCGCACTGTGCAGACTTTTCTATACAGCACAAGACAATATTATTTTGGGTTTATCCCCCAAAAGGGGTGTGAACTTGAGTGCTGGGCAGTTTCCTAGCTGAACCTTCCCATAGAGAGCTGCCTGCAGACTCTGTGTGTGTGTGTGCTTCTGCACATGCTACCAGAGGCTGGAAAGCCTGATTCAGCCAAAAAGGGTGAGGAAGCCCAGGCTGCTGGAGGAGGCAGGCTTAGTGAAACCCCAGCACATCAGGTGGCATCCCGGGTAGGGGAGTCTAACCAGTCACACACTCCCTATGCAGTCAACAGGATACTGCAGTTAACAGAACACAGTGAGCTGGTGTTCATATCAGGCATGTGTGTCAGTGCTAACAATGACTTCTCACATAGTCATTTGTGAATTTCATCACTTCTTCTGCATTAGGAAGGGTCTAAGGTGATAAACAGCTTTGTGCTCATAAAATAGCCTTTTTTTTCCAAGAAAAGATGGAATCACACAGCAGAGAGAGTAATAATTTATTCTAAAGAATCAATTTTTTCCCCTCCAAACTTAAGCAGGGTTGGGCCTGTTCAACATACAGATGGGAGACCTCCAAGGAAAATCGAGTGTTTCAAGAAGTGGTGTTAGAGTCCAGACTGATGCTATAGAGGGCGCTGTGCTGCTAGATGTGCCATTTTTCAGATGAGTCATAGAAGCAAAGTCTTGACTGCTTGTACTAATGAAATACTTCAGGGCATTTTCCAAAGGGCTAGTCCTGGTTGGATTAAGAGGCTGGGGCACATGATTTATGAGGAGAGTCTGAGGGAACTGGGATTATTTAGTCTGCAGAAGAGAGTGAGGGGGGATTTGATAGCAGCCTTCAATTACCTGAAGGGGAGGTTCCAAAGAGGATGGACCTCAGCTGTTCTCAGTGGTAGCAGATGACAGAACAAGGAGCAATGGTCTCAAGTTGCAATGGAGGAGGTTTAGGCTGGATATTAGAAAAAACTAGCTCACTAGGAGGGTGGTGAAGCCCTGGAATGGGTTACCTAGGGAGGTGGTGGAATCTCCTTCCTTAGAGGTTTTTAAGGCCTGGCTTGACAAAGCCCTGGCTGGGATGATTTAGGTGGGGTTGGCCCTGCCCTGAGCAGGGGGGTGGACTAGATGACCTCCTGAGGTTTTTCCAACCCTCATCTTCTATGATTCTAAGATAAATCACAACTAACCTAAAGTGATACATATTTGTTCCTTCTGATTAAACTTATAAGTGGTACTCTTTTCTGTCTGGTTCCTAGCACTTCTGATTCTATCCAGCTGTCCCTTATCTTACAAGAGTTGAAAAGCAAATACTGATCTTAAAAAAAAATTGGGGTGGGTGGGAAGAAATCCTGGCATCTAGCAGCCATCGAGTCCAGCTTTGGTTCCCTTGTAAAATGATGAGTATTAAAAAAAAAAAAAAAAAATCACTCCAGAGGAAAAATATGATTCTATTACTTTCAAGGCCTTCCTTTTACTTCCTAGTCACTCTTTCTTTACAAGAGATATTTTTCCTTAACCATACTTATGTAACTCTACTTCAATTTCATATTTATCCTACAGTCATTAATGGTGTCTAGACATTTTATCTCTGCATTTCTTTCTGAGGTGACGTACCCAGTCAACATGGGAATAGCTGAAATCCCCCATTATTATTGGGTTTTCTGTTTCTGTAGTCTCTCTAATCTCCCTGAGCATTTCACCAGGGCTGTCTCTAGACTTTTGGGTGCCCTACACAGCCCTTCCGCCATGGTCTGGGAGGCACGAGCTGTGGGGGGCCACTTTTGGGGGCCCCAGAGTGGCACAGGGGATTAGCCGAGATCCAGGAGCAGCCCACTCCGCTTCCCTCACCCGGCCATGTCACTCAGGGGAGGGGATTTGGGAGAAAAGGATTCCCTCCACCCCCTGCACTCACTGGCAGCAGCAGGAAGCGGAGCACCCTGGCCCTAGCCCACTCTACTCCACCAGATCCTAGCCACGGTGCTCCACTTCCTGCCACCAGGGGACCTTTCCCTCCCCGTCCCCTCCCCAAGCAACATGGCTGGGGCAAAGAAAGCAGCACAGGCTGGGGCCTGTCACTCCATTTCCCACCGCCACTGAGTGCGGGGGGCAAACTTTTCCCCAAACTCCCCGCCAGCAGGAAGCAGAGCACCGCACCTGGGAGCTGGCGGAGTGGAGCAGGCTGGGATCGGGTTGCTTCACTTCCCACCACTGCTGGTGAGTGCAGGGTCACTGGGGGAAGAGTAAAGGGGAGGGGGCTCAGGCAGAGCAGGGAGTAAGAGTAAAAGGAAGGGCAGAGGGAGTTATCTGCCCCCCCCTCCAAGGGATGGCCCTGCCCCTTGCAGTGGGCACAGCCCACGGAGCGGGGGCAGGCCAGGGGATAGGGCTGGTGCTCCCACATACATGGCATGCAGCTGCCTAGGGCAACATGAAATTTGGGGCAATTTGGTGCCCCAAATTTCATGGTGCCTTAGGTAGTTGCATATGCCTTAGGATGGCCCTGCATTTCACAATCGAACTCATCATCCTAATCAGGTGGCCAGAAATATATTCCTACTGCTATCCTCTCTCTTAATTCAAGCATGGAATTTCTAGCCATAGAGATTCTATCTTACAGTTTGATTTATTTTAGATTTTTACTATATTTGACTCTGCTTTTGTGACACTGAGCCAGTGAGGGTTAAGCAACTAGCAGTCTGATTGAACTGAAAGTAACCCACAAGGACATGTTAGAAAAGTATTGAAATGGTAAACAGGGCCATTCCTTGTAGATAGTTATCAGAGCCATGTAAAATAGACTAGAGTTCTTAAAATATAGGCCTGTATTGTTAGAGGATTAAAAATAGATACTAATTGTATTTGTTTGTGTTTATATCTTGTTAGAAGTTAAAAACGTAACCAGCTTGCGGATGCTAATTCTCTTAATTGTATTATAATATGCATGTGGATGGTTCAGTTAACATTAAGATCAAAGTTGTAAAATATTACAGGAAAAAACAGAGTAAAAGCAGTGTTATTCAGTCCTGTACCAACTAGAAAGCTCTACAAATCTGCATTTCTCATCTTCATAGAAAGTTTGGTTTATAGTCTGGTTGGCACAGGGCCCGCAGGCTCCCAACCTGGCTCTGTGTGGCTCCTTGCAAGTGGCAACCTGTCCTGGCTGCTCCTAACCATTATATTTATATATATATATATATATATATATATATATATATATATATATATATACACACACACACACACACACACACACACATATATATACACACACACACACATACACAGACTCCTATGCACTACTGTAATACAAAGTTTAAACAACCTCATTTTCTCTTTTGCAAATCACCTTTAAGTGGTTTGCCCAAAAAGCACACAATAAATTAGGCTCCTCTGCTTTAACAAGTACAGGGCAGTCCTTTCAGAGAGAGGAGGCCTTCTGATTGTGTGTTTAAACAATCTTTACACAATCCTAAAATGTTAAAAGCCTTAATACTTTTTACACTTCCCATCAATAGCTGCTAGCCAGTCTAACCTTCCCAACATATCTTGGCTATGCACATTAGCACGATACATCCATAATTCAGTTTAGAGCCCAACATCCCTTAGCACAACAGGAATAACTCTGGCTCCATGAGAGTAACAAGAGAGACTGGTTGCTTAAAGTGTAAGCCACACACACACAGTTAATTATACGGATACTCCAGCTTGAGCATCTTGGCTATTAATACAGCTGGGCTCCACGTCTGGGTGGAAGCTGCTGCTCCTCTCAAGGCACAGTACTGCAAGCTGGGAACCGTTGTCTTCAGGAGACGGGGCCCTTCAGGCAAGATCCAGCCCCGTGCAGTGCAGTTTGAAGTCTCTGTAGGCCATTGCTTGGTCTCATTTGGCATTAGGCAGCCTATCCTATCACGTCAAGTGTTGTGGTGCACCCTGGCTAAGCTGCTGGGATCGAAAGTGGTCAAAGGCCACTGCATAGACCACAGTTCAGCTTGGCACTGCAGGGTCCAGCCTCCCCAGGAGCCACGGGTCCGAGGGAGGGGCAGCCCCATACCCCGGCACTGCCACCCACTGAGCCCAGCACGGTGCCCTGCCCATGCACCCAGCCCCACCCCTGCACTGCCGTGGCCCCACCCGCTGTGGCTGCGGGGTCGAGGCCAGGCGGGACACGAGCCCCGCCAGCGCGGGTACCACTTCCCGCTCGCACCCGAGGTTCTAATTATAGCAGAGCAGCGCCTGGCGAGTGCCTTAAATACAGCCCGCGCCTGGCCCCGCCCGCCGGCCCCGGGGATTGGCCAATCCGCTCGGAACGCAGCCGACATTGGTTGGAACCTCCTCCGCTGCTGCGTGTCCATTGGTTAAATCGCGGCGCTCTCGCCGCGGTGACGACTTAAAAACGTGAAGCAGGGAGGGAGTCACGTGGAAATAGCGGCCTTTCCCTTCCTGGCTCTTTCTGCTCCGCCCCTAGCTGCTGGCGCTTCTCTGATTGGTCTATCTTGCCGTCTCTCGCTTTCCATTGGTCCAATGGAGGAAGTAGGCGGGGACTAGCCACCCATTGCCCTGCCCCCCTGAGTCGCCATTTCGTTGCTGGAGCAGCCGGAGCCGGGGCTCGTGAGGTAAGCGCGGCGGAGGGGGGGCGGGGCCCGGTTGGGTCCCGCCGGTTGGGCGCTGCGGGGGCCGTGCGGGGACCGGGGCCAGGTTGGGGCTCGCCGGGCCGCTGGACCCCCGCGGGGTCTCCTCGCGGACACCTGCCGTTAGCTCCCCGGGCCAGTTCCCGCCTCGCCCCTGCCCTGAGGGCGCCGCCCCTTTCCGAGGCCGGTTTCAGTTCCCGCTGCGCGAGGCGGGTTCCCGGGATCCCGGTTTCTGTTCGCTCTGTGAAGGGACCGCCGTTGCACAGTCGAGCTCGTGCAAGTTCAGGGCCCGGCTCACACTTGTGTGTGCAACCTTCGTTCTGCTCACGCGCGTGTTACCCCTGGGCCCGGCAGGAGCCCGGGGTCCCCGTGGGACGTGTGGAACCGTGTAACGAGACTCTGGCATTGTGCAGACTCTGTGGCTGGCAGTCAGGATGCCACGGCTGACAGGAAAACTGGCAGTTCCTAATTTTTGAGTGCTTGGCCTTGCAACCCAGCTAACTTAGGGGTTTGAATTTGGCCCAGTATAGCTAACGTTACAGCTGCACATAATCTGTTTTTACTTTTTAGAAAACATGGGGAAACTATGTAGCAAGCCTAATCTTCCCTGGACCGTCTCTGGTTTCTCTTCTAATGCCGTCTCTCTTCAGGTTTGCATAGACCTTGAGACTTCCTGGAGTACCCAAGTTTCATAAATTTGATAAGTTGTGGTGTTAGGAACAACAATCCTACGTTAGCGTCCAGGGGCTGGACTTAATAGCCGATCTTTCCTATCGCTAGCTACTTTAATTTTAAGGCAGAGAGGTTCCGAGAGTAGCCCATTGAAACTAGGGAGAGGCACATATGACTAAAGTATTGCGAAAGTGGCCCTAGCAAAGCACTTGCTGTGGTAGAAGCTGGCTTCACATGTGAATCTCTGTACCGCAGAAGTCTGTTTAAACTTACTTTGTTACTGCTGGTAGTTATGGGTACAGCCTGAAGAGGACTGTGGTCAGATGTTTGGCTGGGTGTATGTTTTCCCCCTGTGTGCTGTCCCAGCTCTGCGCAGACAGTTGGCACAGCAAACTTTGAGTGAACTGCCCAATCACCACAAGATCTGTTAAGGTACGAAGGCACCCCCCAGGTTTATTGTTGATGAAGCACGGTAATAACACCTGTCAGACTCTATGAGGATACAAAGACATGTAACTTAACAAGGGGAACAAATATTTGTGTCCATTTTGACTACACATACACTGACCTGGGAGAGCTATGGTTGCTGTATGTTCCCCTGCATGGAGTGGTAGAAATGCAGCCCTGTATTCCATGTAGAATGTTGTGGGAGGACATGGCTGTTGTGAGGTGCTAACATGAAGTTCTCCATGGACTGCGAAGGGAGGTGAGCTCAGGATTGTTGAACCTGTAGGTCCACAAGAGTATGCAACATCTGTGCTTGCTGCCAGAGAAGACCCATTATAGAATCATAGAATATCAGGGTTGGAAGGGACCTCAGGAGATCATGTAGTCCAGCCCCCTGCTTAAAGCAGGACCAGTTCCCGACAGATTTTTGCCCCAGAGCCATAAGTGGTCCCCTCAGGGATTGAACTCACAACCCTGGGGTTAACAGGCCAATTCTCAAACCACTTTCCTTCTCCATACAGTGTCCAATATTCACTCTCCAGGCTCTCTGCTCATGGTCTGATGTAGCACTGGCTTGTGGTATCTCACTCAATATATCATCCCAAGTCCTCTTCTTTCTTCTCCTTATCTGGCTCAAGTGTTCTGTAGGTGTAGATTGAGACCCCCTCAAGGTCACAACAGGAGTAGTGGCAGATAAAATACCCAGAGGTACTATTGTCAGTATAGTCACAACGGAAGGCAAAAGCTAAGGTTCAGAACTCCCTCCCATTGTTCCTCTGAAGTTTTTAACAAGACTTGCTTGTACTTCGGAGTGCTTGTGCACCGCGCCAGCCATGGTTATTATGGCCCACTAGGGGTGAGGGAAATGAGAGAATTGCTCAGTTGCATGAAATTGAGTGTAGGGCAATGCACTGAATACGAGCACTCTGTTCCACAGGCAGTGGTGGTTTTAGCTGATATCTCACTCCTCAGGGTAACAAAGGGACAGGGCACAGCTGCTGCTGGTGTCCTGAAGCCGACTGGGCCCTGTACACTGCTAACCTGTTTACTGCAATGGTGCTGCTGACATTATCACCAATTGATGTGGGAAAGTGATACACCGTAGAGGAAGAAATAAGGCTGCCATTCCTAGAAACCTTCAGCAGAGGATTGCGCAGTACCTCCATGAAAGTTTCATTGAGATGTCTCAGGAGGATTCAAGGGATATATAGTCCTGTGTACATAAACTGTTCTTCATGACTTCCTCTCCCCACTCAGCCCTCCAGCTCTCTAGAGGAATGAAAAGCAGAGAACAATTCTCTCTTTGTACCACTATCTCTTCCAGTGTGAGTAAACTAGTGAAAAGGTAATAACTCTGTCCTGCTAAGTTTGGGGCACCATCAATACATCATTGTAATGGGAAATGCACTCACACGTTCCTTCCCCTGCATTGGGCTCACCCATTCTCAAATGACTGGACTGAGGTAGAGCTGCAAACAGGTCCTGCCTTGTCGCATGTCTGTGTCTCAGACTCCTTGGCGGTATCTACGCTGGTGTGTAGGATGGTGGTGAGTCCACCAAGTATGGCAGGCAGCTCTTTGTAAAAGTTGCAGTTCTTCATCTTGATGCTAGATTGACTGTTGGTCTCCGTGGTGTTCTGGTCTGCCTGCCGCAGCTCCTTCGCTTTCATGCAGCATTGCTGCTGCTCCCTGTCATACCCCTTCTCCTGCAATCATCTCGTAGATGTCCACATTTCTGCAGCTGATCCATAGCTGTGCTTGCAGAGCCTCTTCTCCCCATGGTCCCAGAAGATCCAGGCTGGAGTGTGTGGCTGGCATGGTCAGTCTGGCAGTTGCACACAACAGCAGAGAGCAGCTAGATGTGCTTGCTGAGCTGGACAATCAGGACAAGGGATTTCAAAAATTTGTAGGGTTTCAAAGGGTTGGGGGGAGGGCTTCTGGTCTCCTTGCAGTTCACGACTGTGACCAGAGCGGTCAGTAGCAGGCATTGTGGGACACCTGCTGGAGGACTGTTAGGGTTGATATAGGTAATGCAGTGTCTGTGCTTGCACTGTGTTAACTTAGTACATGGACCATGGCTCAGTGCTGCTTGGGGGGAGGTGTTTATTGTGTCGCTATAGGGGTGCTTACATCGGTGGAAGACACATTTCAGTGTAGACACATGCACAACTAGTTTTATGCAATGCGGCTTATGTCAACCTAACTCTTCAGTGCAGACCAGGCCTTAGCTGGTAAATTTGGTTTGTTCCCTGGTGTTGGCCAAAAAGGCAGCTCTCTGGAATTCCGTCAGAGATTACTTGAATGCTCTGGGAAGGGAGTGATCAGACAGACTCCTTCATAGAGGCTCCCTCCAACTGCATGGCTATGTAATGACGGTCAGCCAGGGGGTGCTGCTATTGAAACTAAATACAGCAAGAACTTTAAATGGGCATTGAAATGTTAGACACCATCAGCATACTGAGACGCACCCCAGCCTCATCCCCCTTCAGGACTAGCCTCAGCTGTGTGGTTTCTCCCTCTGATGCCCATACTCCTCTCTTCCCTGATTTGGGGTGCTGTGCACTGAGGTACACCAGTGTTCAGTGCCAGGTAAGGCTGCAGCAGGACTGCCCATCCACCCAAAACTGTAAAAGCTTGAAAATAAGTTGGGTGGGGGGGAAGCCTACCAATGAGCTCAGCAGTGCGAGGACTATCTGACAGTCAGATGCGCTAATCTGATTGAATAGCATGAGGTCACAAGTAAAGTTATGCAATAGAATGCGAGTTTGATGAAGTTGAAGTGCATGGTTCAGTACCTTTGACCCCACACTGTGTCTCCTCATGGCACCCCTGCACAGCCCTTTGCCTGTTTTTTTTTGTTGTTTTTTTTCCTCTCGGCCTTGAATTCTGCATTTCACCCCCCCTCAGACTGAGTCTCCCCATTCACCATCCATATGCCCTGAGCAGATCCAACTGGATTTTGGCCCTGGCTGTACACTTCTCTTGTGAGTAGTGAAAATGCAGTGACGGAACAGCCTCTTCAAAACAAAGTGGTTTTTATCCATAGTAGAACTGAGAAGAGGGTGAAAGAACAAAGCCTATATGTATATTCTCGTACCTAGAGCTTGCAAGTTTAGGTAGGTCCCAGTTGGCTCAGGCTTCCCCAGCATGCAGGCTGTTTCACTCAGTCTCAGCCAGGTCCTCAGGCAGTGTCTCCTTTTGAGTTACAGACTGTCTTATCCATTTCAGGACTCCTTTGTATGTCCTGGGACCCCTGCATCTCACCAGGGATTCGCTGTATTGTCCTGTTACCTCCACCCCCAAAAGCATAGAAATAAGAAGCTATGTCCTGCTTCAGCCTTAACTGTCACAAAAATGGTTGGTTTGTTTTTATTAACATTGTGCTGCTGGAATGTGTTGGCAAAGACCACACTTCAGGAGCCAAAATCTCTCTAGCTTCTAAGACCAGCTTTGTTAATGACTCACTGTGTGGCTTTAGGTAAACTGCTTAGTCTCTTTCTGCCTCACTTCCCAGAGCTGTAAAATGGGGTTATGTACCTCAGATTACTGTGAGGACTAATTGGCTTATGTTTGTGCAGAGCTCTGAAAATGTAAGTGCTACACATGTTAAATATTATTCCCATTCTTTAGATGTAAGGTTAGAAATAATGTAGACAGAATAAATAGCTATGTATCATTCACTTACTAAAACTTTCCTGGATTTATTTGCTTTTAGGGGGGTTGGTTTCCAGAGAAATGCCTGAGAGCAGGGGAGAATAAATGCCATGCATTGTAGGAATCGCGAGTTTCTTCGAGTGCTTGCTCATGTCGATTCCAAGTAGACACGGTGTGTGCACTGTGTGCACAGTTGCCAGAAGGTTTTTCCCCTAGCGATACCTGTTGTGTAGGTCCAGGCACCCCCTGGAGTTGCGCCATATAAAGGGCCCTGCCAACCCACTACTCTTCAGTTCCTTCTTACCACCTATGACAGTTATTGGAGCTGCATGTCTCTTCCCTTGTTTCAGCAAGCCTTCCTCTAGGTTTCTGTTGGTGAAACCTGTAAATAGTTAGTTTAGAGTTAGAGTTCTAGTAGTAGTAAAGAGTTAAGTTTCTGTTTGGGGGGTATTTCCCCCCCAATTAAGTTTTTCTCTCCCCAGGGATTGGGGTATGCCTCATTCTCAAGGATTCAAGCCGTGCAGGCCTTGCCACAAACCCATGCCAAAGGGTGATCCCCACAAATCCTGTTTAAAATGCCCCAGTGAATCCCATCAGACAGATCATTGTAGGATTTGCAAGGGATTCTGTCCTAGGAACAAAAAGGAGAGGGACTTCAGACTTGAACAGCTCTTCATGGAGGCAGCCCTTTGGCCCCAGGCCAATTGGATCTGGCACCCAGCACCTCAGTGTGGAGTGCACCAGTCTCAGTTAGAGAGGCTACAGTGCTGAGGAAGAACTCTGTGCCTAGAGACTCCCTAGCACTGTCATTCCCTGGTAACTAAGTCACGTCTTCTGTGGCAGCCTGGCACCACTCCCATTCACTGGTGCCTCACAAGAGACATAAGAAAACTGATAGAGGGTGCTCACCCACGGTGAGACCAGCTGGGGAAGAGAGCTCTAGCAGAGTGTTTCCCAAGCTGGGACACCCAGCGCCTATCGCACTGGAGGCAGCACCATCGACTATGGGCCAGTGCCGGTGGACTTCCCCGTAAGGGAATGCCAGGTAGAGGAATAGGCTCTCCTTTCCACTCCCTAGACACGTTTGAGGCAGCCAGGGACCTGATAGCCATGATGCCACCATAGTTCCCCACAAGGCAAGAGAGAGTGCTGGACACAAACCTCTGGCACTGCAATGTAGTGCAGCACCTACCAGAGGCAAGCTGGACACGATGCAGCACCGGTCGCCTTCACCGCAGCACTGCTCTCCAGCGCCATCTGTATCCGCACCGCCATGGTCTCCGCACTCAGAGTTGCAGTCATCAGACTCAGAGGTGGAGTCGTAATCTCCAAGTATAGCCAGCACTGGTCAGAGTGGCACCGCTGCAGGCAGGAGACAGCGCGAGCTCCTCCCATGGTGCCTTGGCCAGTGCATGGCCCTTTTGGACCCCATGGGCATACTACCAGGCCCAGGGGTCCTGTTCCAGAAGCTCCCAGCCCGTCACATCAGAAGGATGGGCTCCTCCACTATCCGGGGACCGTTTAGCACCGTCCCACGCCAAAGTGGATACTGAGATTGATGCTGAGGCCACTACAGAGCTCAGCACCAAGCATGAGGACACCGCGTAGGGTGAAACTCTCAAGCCAGAGTGTCAGGAGGGCCCTGTATCTCCAAGAGCATCCTCATTTTCCTCCCCGATGAGGCAGTGGCAGGGATGTCAACCACTCTGCCCCCCATGGACAGCAGGGCTCACCAGGAGCTGTTGCGAAGCATGGTCCAGAACCTTGGCCTCCAAGTGGAGGAGGTGATGGAGTCAGTGGACTCCATGGTGGACATTTTAGCCATCAGAGGGCCCATCAAATGAGGCATTGCCTCTCATAAAGACTATCCAGGCTGCCACCAAAACTCTGTGGCAGATGCCTGCCTCTCTATCCCCTTAGCTGTAGGGAGGATAAAGTAAGTACTTTGTACCCTCAAAGGGGTATGAGTACCTCTTCACCTATCTGCAGCTGGGGTCAGTGGTGGTAGCAGCTGCGAATGAGAGGGAAAGGCAAGGTCAAGCAGAGCCCAACACCCAAATCGAAGGACTTGAAGCTGGAGCTCTTCTGCAGAAAGGTGCACTCCATTGGGAGGCTTCAGCTCCGTATTGCAAACCAGCAAGGAGTCTTGAGCTGTTACAACTTCAGCTCATGGGATACCATGACACAGGTCAAGGAGTTGCTTCCCGCTGACTCTAAATTGAGTTTGCAGCGATTGTGGAGGAGGGCAAGGCACTGGTGAGGACCTCATTGCAGGCAGCCCTGGATGCGGCAGACTCGGCCACGCAAACCATGTCATCAGCTGTTGCCATGAGGAGTTGTTTGTGGCTGCATGTTGGCCCTCCCCGCAGAAATCCAACAAACAATACAGGACTTGCCCTTTGAAGGCTCGGGGTTCTTTTCGAAGCAGACAGACTCCAAACTCCATAGTCTGAAAAATTCAAGGGCAACATTGAAATTATTGAGGCTGCGTACACCAGTCCCACAAAGAAAGCACTTTAAGCCCCAACCTCCCCTGCATTTTTACCTGGCACAGCCTAGGCAGGGCTACTTTGGGAAACATAGCAGGAACAACAGATGTAGGCCACCCCAGCCCCTCATCCAACCAAGGCCAGGGCTCCACTAGGCAGTCTTCTGGTGCCGACCCCACCTTTTGAGGGTGCGCCCAGGAGCAGTGCACCAGACCAGATCCTGGATCCTTCTCCTTGGTTCCTGAACTGTCGTAACCTCAGACTGCTGGGTGCTGTGCATAGTAGAATTGGGATATTCTCTCCAATTCTGTTACTCCCATCCCTCCTCAGGGACCACTCTCATGAGCAACTTGGGAGCGGGGGGACGGATAGCTCAGTGGTTTGAGCATTGGCCTGCTAAACCCAGGTTTGTGAGTTCAGTCCTTGAGGGGGCCATTTAGGGATCTGGGGCAAAAATCTGTTTGGGGATTGGTCTTGCTTTGAGCAGGGAATTGGACTAGACCTCCTGAGGTCCCATCCAACCCTGATATTCTATGAACTTCTTATATAGGAGATGGAAATGCTCCTAAGAGCAGGAGCAGTAGAGGTGGTTCCCCAGGAGCTATGGGGAAAGGGATTCTACTCCCAATATTTCCTAATCCTGAAAGCCAAAGGGGGTCTCAGACCCATTCTCAATCTGCAAAACCTCAACAGATTCATGCAAAACTTCAGCTTCTTCATGATGTCTTTGGCCACCATGATTCCCTCCCTGGATCCAGGGGACTGGTATGCTGCCCTTAACTTGGATGCTTACTTCCACATATTGATTATCCCATCTCACAGGAGGTTCCTCAGCTTCATGTTGAACCACACTCATCAGTCTACAGTCCTCCCCTTCAGCCTGTCAGCAGCCCCTTGTGTGTTTACCAAGTGCTTGGCAGTCGTCGCTGCCTTCCTGAGAAGACGACAGATGCAGGCGTTTCTGTATCTCAACAATTGGCTTGTCAAGGCCACTCCAGGGTGCAGGTAGAGGCGCATGTAAAATTGTCAGCCTTTAACCGGGTGGGTCTATTGCTAAATGTACCAAAGTCAACCCTATCCACAACCCGAGGATAGAATTTATAGGAGCAATCCTGGACTTCACTCACACCAGGTCATTCCTGCCAGAGTCGCTTCCAAGCCATTTGCTCCGTCATAAAAGACCTCAGGTGGTTTCCCACTGTGTTAGCACAGATATGGCCACGTGCACGTACATGGTTCAGCATGCAAGGCTGCAGCTCAGACCTCTCCAGGCTTGGCTGGCATCCGTATACTGGCCAAACAGAGAGAGCCTGGACAAGTTTAGTTTCACTTCCTCCTCTGGTATTTGAGTCTCTTTTCCATATACTGTTTGAGGGTTGAGCCACCACAGGAGTGTCCTCAAGACCTCAGCCCTCAATGTCTCAAGTCACGGACACATCAGTGTTGGGGTGGGGATCACATCTAAGGGCCCTCAGAACTCAAGGTCTCTGGTCCTAAGTAGAGTTCTCACTTCACATCAATGTCAAGGAGCCGAGAGTGGTTCACCTAGCCTGCTAAACTTTCCAACCCTATCTGGATGGCAGATGTGTATCAGTGTTGATGGACAACACAATAGTGAGGTTTTATATAAACAGACAGGGTGGAGCACACTCTTCTCCTATGTCAGGAAGCCCTCAAGCTGTGGGACTTCTGCATAGCCCCTTCAATACACCTAGAGGCATCTTACCTTCCGGGATCCCAGAATGAGCTGGCAGACCATCTCAGCAGATCTGCCTCAGCCACAAGTGGTCCATTCGTCTGGACATCATGAACAGCATCTTCCAGCAGTGGGGAGTCCCCTATTCACAATGAGACTCAACAGGAAGTGTCAGCAGTTTTGTTCCTTCCTGAGTCACAGCCCGGGCTCAATCGCAGATGCATTTCTCATTCTCTAGAAGGGCCACCTATTATGTGTTCCTGCCCTTCCTGCTCAAGGTCAGAAGGGAAAGAGTGTCCATCATACTGATAACTCCAGCCCGGCCCTACCAGCACTGGTATACAATGCTCCTAGAACTGTCAGTAGTCACTCTGATCACCCTGGCACTGGTGCTGGACCTAGTCACTCAGGACCACAGCCACCTCCAGCATCCCAGCCTTGAGTCTCTCCCCTTTATGGCATGGAAGCTTTTTGGCTAAACCCCATGGAGTGGGCATGCTCTGAACCCATTCAAGAGGTCTTCCTTGGCAGCAGAAAACCATCCACTAAAGCTGCATATTTGGCCAATTGGAAGAGATTTTCAATTTGGGCAATGCAAAGGGTACATCTGTGATGCAAGCATCAATGCCCTTCATCTTGGACTATCTGTTGCACTTAAAGAAGCTAGATCTGGCAGTGTTGTCCTTAAAGGTTCACCTGGCAGCAATCTCTGCATTCCACCCAGGGATTGACGGTCGATCAGTCTTTGCTAGTACAATAGTGGTCCGCTTTCCCAAGGGGCTAGACATGTTATACCCTCACGTTCACCATCCAATACCAGCACAGGACCTTAACCTTACAACATGCTCGCTCCTACCTCTCATGTATGTGGCATTCCTAGTCACGATAACTTCAGCCAGGAGGGTGTCTGAGCTCAAGGCCTTGACACCTGAACCTCCATATACGGTTTTCTGTAAGGACAAGGCCCAGTTGTGGCCTCATCCAGCCTTTCTGCCTAAGGTCGTATCAGTTTCGTACGAGCCAGGATGTTTTCTTCCCTGTGTTCTACCCTAAGCCACGTGCCGACTGCTGGGAGCAAAGGCTCCATTTCCTAGACATCAGATGGGCATTGGCTTTCTATATCAAAAGGACAAAACCATTTCATAAATTAAATCAAATCAACTCTTTATCGCAATAGTGGACAGGATGAAGGGCTTCCTGGTTTCATCGCAGAGAATTTCATTGTGGATCATGTGTTGCATTTGAATTTTCTATGTGCCAGCCCTATGTTGTAAGTGCACGAGGGTGCAGGCCTCCTCGGCTGCATTCCTGGCACATGTCCCTATACAGGAGATTTGCAGGGCCATGACACGGTTGTCGATCCATATGTTCATCTCGCATTATGCCATCACTTAACAGACCTGGGATGATACAGCATTTGGCAGAGCAGTGCTTCAGTCAAGCGATTCACTGTGCTCCAATCTCCCCTCCTATGGTCTGCTTGGGAGTCACATACTTGGAATCAACATGAGCAAGCACTCAAAGAAAAGATGGTTACCTGCCTTTGGTAACTGTTGTTCAAGATGTGTTCATGTCCATTCCAAGACCCACCCGCCAAACTCTTTGTCGGAGTAGTGCCAGCAAGAAGGAACTGAGGTGGCGGCAAGTCGCCAGGGCCCTATATGCAGTGCCATGAAGGTGCAACTCCAGAGGTAGCTGGACCGATAAGACAGATACCACTAGGGGAAAAACCTTCTGGCCACTGTGCATGCGGCCCGCACACACCTACTTGGAATGCACATGAGCAACACATCTCGAAGAACAGTTACAAAAGACCTTACGTTGTGCATAGATCACAGTGGGATTTTGGTGGTACAGAATATAGCACTCCAGAGTCTGAGGTCTTACTAATTCGAGACAGTAACTCCATGCTCCTTTTAAAGAATGGGTTCCACCAAAAAGTGTCTTTGTAGAAAATCAAAAACTTTAATGCTTTTTGGCTCATCCTAACTTTCTTAAAAGTATTAAATAGTCTCTGCTACTCTTCCTTGTTGAGTCAGCTGCTGGGGATAAATGGGTATTGGTCTTTGGCCTGATAGATATAGTCCTAACTTCTGCTTGTGTGAAGAGGAATTTTTCCCCCATAAGGGCCCAGCATGAGCTGTGGAGGAGGAATGCAGAGTCCCGGGGTTGGGATGTACTCGAAAGCTGTGAACTACAAACCAAAATGGAAGCTGCCAGTAACTCGCACTCAAGCTCTGCTGCTCCTACAAAGTTGCTGGAGAAGTAGAGGAAAGTCTTTTTCCTCCAGAGAAACTCTCCTTCACTTGCTTGCTCTTCTCAGCAACAGCTGCTGTTCATTTATTAGCACTTTCTGTCTCACTGGCTGCTGCTGCAGCCTTCCTGCAAGTGTCTGGTCAAGGGGAATAGCTATGGGTTCATTTTGGGGCACTCTTAATTTTCAAATTGGCTTGATGCAGGAATTACTGTAGGAAGTTTTACAGCCTTTGTCGAGCAGGAGGGTTGGACGATCAGTAGTTCTCAAACTTTTGTACCGGTGACCCCTTTCACATAGCAAGCCCCAGAGTGCAACCCCCAACCCTTTATAAATTAAAAACACTTTTATATATGTTTAACATAATTATATATGCTGGAGGCAAAGCAGAGTTTGGGGTGGAGGCTGACAGCTCGTGACTCCCCATGTAATAACCTCCCAACCCCCAGTTTGAGAACCCCTGGACTAGATAATCATAATGGGTCCCTGCTGGCCTTAGAAATCATGAATCTGTCAAAGGACAATTTTCCACACCATACGTTAGGACATAGAACTCATTGCCACATGTCATTGAGGACAATCAACTGGAGAACCAACCAGCTATTTGGGTCCTAATCTGGTTATGGTTTTGTAAGCAGAGGGCCAGTCCAAAACCATCATGGGGAACAAACCGCCTGTTTTGTCAGGGGTTCATCTCCAGGTCAGCTAAGGAATAGAATTTGTACAAAGTTTGACAGCCTCCTTTGTAAAGCATGGACACCCAAAGAAACCTGATAAGGTTCAACAAGGACAAATGCAGAGTCCTGCACTTAGGACGGAAGAATCAAATTCACTGTTACAGATTAGGGACCGAATGGCTAGGAAGCAGTTCTGCAGAAAAGGACCTAGGGGTTACAGTGGACGAGAAGCTGGATATGAGTTAAGTGTGCCCTTGCTGCCAAGAAGGCTAATGGCATTTTGGGCAGTATAGTAGGGGCATTGTCAGCAGATCGAGGGATGTGATCATTCCCCTCTATTCGACGTTGGTGAGGCCTCATCTGGAGTACTGTGTCCAGTTTTGGGCCCCACGGTACAAGAAGGATGTGGAAAACTTGAAAAGAGTCCAGCGGAGGGCAACAAAAATGATTAGGGGGCTGGAGCACATGACTTATGAGGAGAGGCTGAGGGAACTGGGATTGTTTTCTTCTGCAGAAGAAAAGAATGAGGGGGGCAGATTTGATAGCTGCTTTCAACTACCTGAAAGGGGCTTCCAAAGAGGATGGATCTATACTGTTCTCAGTGGTACCTGATGACAAAACAAGGAGTAATGGTCGCAAGTTGCAGTGGGGGAGGTTTAGGTTGGATATAGGAAAAACTTTTTCACTCAGAGTGGTGAAGCACTGGAATGGGTTCCCTAGGGAGGTGGTGGAATCTCCTTCCTTACAGGTTTTTAAGGCCTGGCTTGAGCTCTGGCTGAGATGATTTAGTTGAGGATTGGTCCTGCTTTGAGCAGGGGGTTGGACTAGATGACCTCCTGAGGTCCCTTCCAACCCTGATATTCTATGATTCATCATAACTGAATTGCTATCTTTCCCCTTGCATGAGATCTAAATCTCAGACTTACAGTCCCACCTACAGCATCTGCTTGTGCTACTTTTCAGTTTCTCTTAGACTCCAGTCAGTGACACTTGTCAGACGGATGCTGACTTTAGTCTCCTATGGAGAGTTGTTTGTTTTATAAAACAGAAGTCTGGTGCCCTCCATGCACCAAACCAGGAACAACACTGGCAGTAACTGCCCTGCATTGTGCTGTCTCCTAAACCAAGAGGGGATGATCATTAAGAGCTGCAGTGATTTGCCTCCCTGATCATTTGCTGATTGGATTTTAGGCTGAGCCTGCCCAGAGTTCCACTTGTGGGGGCTGCTTGTGACATGGGCACTTGACCTAGGAATTGGGCTGAATGATCAGTGCTTCAGTTGGGTGATAATTTCAGTTTGTATTTGGCTAAACTATGTAATGGTGAGAGGCTCTAGTCCCACTGTCAATTGCCTGACAGTTTCCCCTGGCTGCTCTTTCTCCTATGGGTCATGTTTTTGTCAGGGTTTTAATTTGTACCTGGAGGATTTTGTACTTTCTACCACAGTCTCAGGTGACGTGCACTCCAAAATGTAACATGAGGTTTAGTTTAGTTTGAGCTAACAGCCAAGTTGGAAGCTTGCTGAGGATCTACCTCTTCTCTTTTCTTGCTTTCTCCCTTTCTACCTTCAGAATCAATAGCATCCCAAACAGAAGATGGGGAAACTAGCAAATCTACTAAGCCTTACACCTCTCCTGCCATCCCGTGCTTGATTTTTCTGAATACTGCAGGACCCTCCTTCTGTGGCAGACTAAACCACTGGATTCTGGCTCTGTAGAAACCGAGTCACCTGCCTTTGGTTTCATTCACCATTGTCCTTTCTCAGTCCCCGAAGAGTGCTCTTACATTGACTCCAGAGTTCAGAAATACTAGCTGTGAGCTACCTGTGAAGGCCTGGAAATCACAGCTTTCAGGGAATGAGTGTTAATGTTGTAGCCTATCATACCAAGCTGCTATGCATAGAGTTACCAAGGGGTTTAGTTTTAATAAAAAATCTGTTTAATTAGAACTCAGGAATGTTGGTTACTACTCGGACTGCTTGGGACAGCTAATGATCTTGTCTGAATACATAGTGGGGAAATTCATGATTCTTGGAACCCCCTCTCCACTGGGACTCCCAAAGTTGACTCTTGCAGTATTACAATGAGTAGGAATATAGTTTAAATTTTTTTACTCTGAAAACATATATGCAAATAGGGTTACAGCATACTCTGTGGTGCAACAGGGGAAAGGGAGATGTTTAATTCCAAGGCACACCTACATTTTGCAACACAGAAGTCTCTGCTGATCACTCAACAGGAACCTTATGTCTGCCCCCTTATTCTGTTATAAATTAAACACACACACACGCACACGCTCTCACTTGGTTGAGCAAAAACTGTGTTGAAGTCATCCGGCAATTAAAACCCTGCATTTGCTCAGCTTTTTCGTTATGGTAGTTAGTTGAATACAGTGTCTGTATGCTGTAGTTCACTGCTTTACAGGCACGGCACTGTGGACCTGTTTTAAATCTAATAGGGCAAAGAGGAGACTCATTACGGGTGTGGTTAGATGTTGGCTGCGAGTGTGTTCATTCGGGGTGCTGTCTCAGCTCTACACAGATAACGGAGATAGCAGAACTCAGTTAAACTGCCTGTTAAATTCACAGACCAGGTTTTAAGCGAAGGCACCTGGCCAGGTTTATTGTTGACGAAGTATGATGATAGCACCTGGCAGACTTTACGAGGATACTAAGACCTGTCTGCCTGTGACCATAGATGCAGCTCAGTCAATGGCAGGACTTTCCACTGCCCCTCTCAGCTGACCAAAGACACTCTCTAAGATACATTTTTATACCCTGATACAAACAAGTTGGTACTGCCTCGTTGCCATAGTTAATTACAGACCCCTGACATCAATAGTTATCACCCATCATCTTGTACATCTTGGTTCGATCAAAACATCTCTATTCTGTGCTGTCATCCTGACTTTATCTTTTGGGAGGGGTCAGTGAAATTGCAAGCCCATTAGCAAGAATTTTTAATGAATCAGTAAACTCAAGGGTTGTACCGTATGACTGGAGAACTGCTAACATAGTTCCTATTTTTAAGAAAGCGGGGGAAAAAGGTGATCCGAGTAACTATAGGCCTGTTAGTTTGACATCTGTAGTATACAAAGTCTTGGAAAAAAATTTGAAGGAGGAAATAGTTAAGGACATTGAGGTCAATGGTAATTGGGACAAAATACAACATGGCTTTATGAAAGGTAGATCATGCCAAACCAACCTGATCATCTTCTTTGAGAAGGTAACAGATTTTTTTAGACAAAGGAAACGCAGTGGATCTAATTTACCTCGATTTCAGTAAGGCATTTGATATGGTTCCACCTGGGGAATTATTAGTCAAATTGGAAAAGATGGGCATCAGTATGAAAATGGAAAGGTGGATAAGGAACTGGTTAAAGGGAAGACCACATGCTCAGGGTTTAACTGATCGCCATATTTGGGGTTGGGAAGGAATTTTCCTCCAGGGCAGATTGACAGAGGCCCTGGAGGTTTTTTGCCTTCCTCTGCAGCATGGGGCACGGGTCACTTGCTGAAGGATTCTCTGCACTTGAGGTCTTTAAACCATGATTTGAGGACTTCAATAACTCAGACTTAGGTTAGGGGTTTGTTACAGGAGTGGATGGGTGAGATTCTGTGGCCTGCATTGTGCAGGAGGTCAGACTAGATCAGCCTGCACAACTCGTAAAGCAGCGAGGGNCGGGTCCTGGCCACCAGTCTGGGGGGCTCTGCATTTTAATTTAATTTTAAATGAAGCTGCTTAAACATTTTAGAAACCTTATTTACTTTACCTACAACAATAGTTTAGTTACATATTATAGACTTATAGAGAGAGACCTTTTAAAAATGTTAAAACGTATTATTGGCATGCAAAACCCTAAATGAGAGTGAATAAATGAAGAGTCGGCACACCGCTTCTGAAAGGTTGCTGACCGCTGGACTAGACGATCATAATGGTCCCTTCTGACCTTCAAGTCTATAAGGTCAGAGTGTGTTCCTGTTATCCTTGGGGAATATTTTGTACCACCCTTGATATCAGGGTGTTCTGGTACCTCTTGATATCAGGCTGTGTTTGCGTAAGTACTCTGTGACTAGCACTTCTTAGGAATGTGTATTTCTGCAATATCAGCCCTGTTCTTGCCAAATTCTGTGAGCAAGTCCTGCCTCATACAAGGGCTTATTCAGGCTCTCTTCCTAATACAGCGGGACTGGAGGAGAGATGCAATCATTAATCCTGTGAATCTGTATGTGGTGGTTAAGAATCATTCTGAGATTGCTTGTAAGCAGGAATTCTCCATAGATGGGACACCTATGCAGAGATTCTCTTGCACAACACTGAGGCATGGGGAGGTGCTAAATTGATCTTTTTTTTTTCTTAACAGAATATAACCAACTACAATGGGGAACGTCTTTGAAAAACTGTTTAAAAACCTTTTTGGAAAAAAAGAGATGCGAATTCTCATGGTAGGTCTGGATGCAGCAGGAAAAACCACCATCCTTTACAAACTTAAGCTGGGGGAAATTGTGACTACCATCCCAACAATAGGTAGGTTTTACTAATATACTGACTCCATTAGAGATGTGTGCAGTAAGGAAACGTAAGCAGAGATTCACAAGGACTTTCTGACACACCAGTTTGTGAGCACTGTTATGCCTTATCCCTGGTCATGTAGTGTGGGCTGAGAGTGGCCAGAGGAGCCCTGATTCTAAAAAGAGCAGAAAACCTTGTCCTAACGCCATTGTTAAATGGTTGTTTGATTAATAGGATGCATGGACTGAAATTTACAAAGAGGTAATGTGGTCTAATGGTTCAGACTGGGGATTAGGAAATGGGAGATACAGATTCTGTTCCCAATTCTGTCACTCTAATCTTGGGCTGGAGATGTAAGCGGTTAACCAGTAAGCATTAGGCTTACTGTTAACTGGCCCTTAACCGTTATCTCCTGCAGCGGGCCATGTGGGGGCCACAGGGCATGGCCAGGCCAGAGTGACTTAGGCCATGGTGTGTGGCCTGGTGGGGCCTCAGCAGACCCATAGCCCCTACTGCCCTGCAGTGGCCTGCTGTGGGAGTGACATCAGTTAACCGTTACCCAGTTAAATGATTCAATTTTAATCGTTTAACCAGTTAACTTTTTTAACCAATATTTACATCCCTACCTTGGACCAGGGTGGATTGATTTAAAACAAGGCAATTTAAATCACCGAGTGGAAAGCATTGATTTTTTTTTTTAAATCACCTTTTCCAGTTGTACTTTTATTTTTCAAAGAAAGGTGTAGTCTCATTGGTTTATATAATCATTAAAACATGTTGATTTACAACTAAATAGAGCCTTTACACTAGATTTGGTCAATCTTTTTGCTACATAGGAGCATTTATTTAAGCAATTTATATAGCTTAATATTTTCAGCTTCTTATTAATTATACAATTTTAGTGTGTTAGAAAATGGTGAATGATATACTGCTTATTAGATAATTAACTTTTCTCATGATTTTTGTCAAGCTGCATTAGGATGGCAACTAAAATTTTATTAAACCTAGAACAGCACGAACAGGTTATTAAACAAAACAACATTAAATGTTTGGATACATACATTTCTCATATCAAAACATGTTTCACACTTACAACTACATGATTTATTAAAGGAACAGGAGGATTAACTGTAGTCAGTGAATTAAACTGATTATTTCAGGTCAACCTGGGAAAAATTCTAAATATGCATAAGTGAAAGCAACTGGCGCTTAATTTCCTATTTGCCTAAGTCTCTTGGAAATGAGACAACAGTCTCCTAAGTTATTTAGGCTGTTCTTCAAACTTTAAAACAACCAGATCTCATCCCCTCCCTCCTTATTTTCATTCGTAGTCTGGAAGAGACACACAGCTTTCTTGTTTTTTCAACTCCCAATTGATTTCTCAACTTTGAATTAATTAGTCCAAATTAAAAAAAAAAAAATCGTTCTGTGCCTGCAAAAGAGGCAACTGCTGTCAGAAGCTGGTTTAGCCCTTCAACAAACTCTGGTTCCAGGTGCTTAGCTAGTGACTTCCACCGATTCCGTAGAGTGACCTTTTAAAACATCAGCAAATACCTACTCCTTGAATGGTCCCCTCCAGCCCTGATCTCTGTTATGATCGGTATGACAGAGGTGATCATTCGATGCCCATGTCATAGCTGCAGGTTCTTCTGCAGCAAAGAGGCATCTACCCTGGTCCTCTGGGTTGAGACTATTAGCAAGAAAATGAGGCGGAGCAAAAGCATGATCCACCCGCTTCTTTACTGCCTGCTGCGTAACTGTGTTGGTGCCTCTGTCTTTCTTCACTGGCTCTTCAAGTTCTTTCCAAATTTCAACAGTATCAGCAGCAGAGTAGCAATTGTTCTGCAGTTTGTCCAGGGCTATGGAAATAGGTTTCAAGATATTCAGCATATCTTCTGCATTTCTCTTTAGCCCAGTGTTGACTACTTAGGCTGCAATAGTTTCCTCTTTTTGTCTCCATTTCCTTCACAAATTATCATCCGAGTAAGCCAGTTCTTAATAAATAGCTGATGAAGTGGGCTCTGGCCCACGAAACCTCATGCCCAAATAAATTTGTTAGTCTCAAAGGTGCCACAAGGATTCCTTGTTGTTTTAGCTCAAAACTGTCACTCATTGAACTTCAACAACATTTTCCTTTATTCCTGGAGCTGTTATGAAGTTTAAAAGATGCATCAAATGAGCACTGTACTCATTTTATTATAAGTTTCAGGTTCCCTTCATTCTCCATCTAGATTTCTTGTCCTCTTTGCTTCATTTGCAGCATGACAAAGCTATGCACTTGACATTTGACTTTTTGTTCAGTTTTTTATAGCTTTCACTGCGAAATCTGCTACACAGGCACTTCCTGATGTATCAGTTGTTTATCTTATAGAAACAACCCCATCTTTTGTTGCCACTCAAACACATATTAGTAGATCGTTGTGTACATTGCTCCACCCATCAAGACTCAGATTAACGAATTTCCCATCAATGTGTTTTGAACACTTCCTTTTCAGACAGTGTATCCAGCAACCTTCCAGCTCTGCCAGGTGGAGTGTACCCTGGTCGTAATGATTGAACTATGTCAATGAAATGCTTGTTCTAAAACAAGACTAAAGAGAAAAATTGTTCCATTAACCAAACACATTTTTCATTTAATGGAGTGTGGCTGGAATTTGCTGGTCATGCTTATGAACTCATCCATGGTTTTTCTGGGTGGTGGGTTTTTTTCTTCTTCTTTTGGGATACTCGGGAAATCTGTCTGTGTTTAGTTACAGCTTTGCTGGTTGGACCAGCAGATGGCGAAGCTGTAGATATTGCAAATGATGAGTGTTCAATCCCCTTACGTCTAACCTGGACCATTGAAACAAAATGTGTTAAAAGAAAAAAAAAAAATCAAGATTCCTCCTACTACAGCCATTTGTATGACTGTTCAAATGATGTAACTTATTCTACCCCCAGTTTGATAGGGGGTTAGGGAAAATAACAAATCATAAGGATTATTTAAATCTAATCCCCTTGATGGATTTAAATAATCCATCTTGAGGGAATTAGATTTAAATAATCCTTATGATTTGTTATTTTCCCTATCTCGAGCAACATATGAAACAGATTATGAATTTTAAAAAATTTAATTTTTTTTCCCCAAAGTCCTAATAAAACTGTACTTTCGAAGAGGAAATCTTCCCCTAGGATGGTTGACTATGTTGAGCAATAGAAGTCCAGCAGTGACAGTGAAAATGTAACTGATAAATACTCCTACAACAAACATTTTGAAATTCATAAATAAATAAGCCACCAAAAACACACTTATGACAATCTAAATAATCATTTACTAGCACTGTAAGACAAGGTTGGCTCTCCATAAGAATGGTGCAGAGATAAGTTTACTAACCAGTTGATCCAGATTGTTCAGACACATCCACTTCATCTTCAAAGCCATTGCCTTCTGAGGAGCGTTTTCATTGTCATTTTGTTCTGACAACAAGGCCTTGGATTTTTTGTTGCAGTTTACATTTAGCCCATGTTCCTTTTTTGAAGGAAATATTGAAAATATTCTCAAATAGGGCCTCTTACGACCTGCAGCCATGGCATCTTTTTGTCCAGTTCCCAGGTATTGAAATCAACACTAGAAGCTGCACTCTGAAGAACATTTGTCCCTTCTTCTCCAGTGTCCTGCTTTGAAACCAGAGTTGTTCCTTTCTAGTTGCACCCTCTGCTCTTTCTCACATAACTCGCCTACCCCAGAAAACCAAAGAACTAACTAAGAGTCCTCAGGAAATCCACATGCCTGTTGCACTCCAGTATTTTATTTGTTTAGAGAGAGAGAGGCAGTTGAGAAGTGACTGGATTTCTGTGTGCGCGTGCACATATTCACACAGCAAAGCCATATACTGGAAGTGCCCAGCACCATCCAGAAGCAAGGGCTGCTAGTGACTGGGCAGATCAGTGTTTTTTTTCCATTACCTGGAGAGTAAGCTTCCGTGATGGGTGAAGTCATACTTATTCATAACTTGAGAACTGAGCCAATTAGAGCTCAGGTAGGGAGATGTTATAAAATAGGAGTATGAGACCACCCAGGTGGCTCAGCGGATGATGCTGATGAGATACGTGATGGTATCTTCTGAAGTCAGAGACTGGGTCCCAATGCCAGTGACAACTGTGCAAGTCTCTTGTACCCCCAGCACAGCTCTTGGGTCTCCCACAGGATCAAGCCCTTAATACAACACATGACCTATTATGCCATATTTATAACTCGTGATCTCAAAAGTTAGATTTTTCGCCCCTCTGATTCTTTCTTTGGATAGAAAAGCAGCCTTTAACTCAGCTTTTCATAGGAGCTCAGTCATGGATTCAGCATATTTGTTTTATTTAAATGTTTTGAGAGATAAGTAATTTAGGTCTTAACATACCGTATATACTCGTTCATAAGCTGAATATTTTTGGTAAAAAAGTGACACCTCAAAGAGCGGGGGTCGGCTTATAAACAGGTCTACACCAAAATTTAATGATTTTAAACTCTAAGTCTAATCAATGATTCCAGTCTAATACATTGTCTTTTACCTGGAGCGTCTGCAGGCAGGGAGCCCCTCGGCTCCCTGTGTCCAAGGTTCGCTGTTCCTAGCCAATGGGAACCCAGCTAATGCAGACTGTGGACACTGGGAGCTGAGGGGCTCCATGCCTGTGAACGCTCCAGGTAAACAAAACCTCCAGGTCTGCTAGCGGCTTACCCTGATGGGCCAGGAGCCAAAGTTTGCCAACCCCTGAAATATAGAGTCGGCTTATGAAAAGGTAAAAATAGCAAAAACTGTATGACCCTACGATCTTGAGGAGCCGGCATATAAATGAACGGGCTAATGAATGAGTATATACTGTATGCTGTATCTTACTTGGATTTCATTTTAAGCAGGATTTTTAATAAGAAACTTTAAATAATAAACACTTTTTTAATCATAAGAACATAAGAATGGTCTGACCCAATATGGGCAATGGTCCATCTAACCCAGCATCCTGTTTTGCAAAAGTGGCCAATGCCAGGTGCTTCAGAGGGAGTGAACAGAACAGGACAATTTTGAGTGTTCCATCCCCTGTCGTCCCAGCTTCCGGCAGTCGGAGGTTCGGAGACACCTGGAGCATGGGATTCTTAACCATCCAGTGATGGACCTGTCCTCCCTAAACGTAGCTAATTCTTTTTTGAACCCAGTTATGTTTTTGGCCTCCACAACATCCTCTGGTAATGAATTCCACAGGTTGGCTGTGTTGAGAGGATGTACTTCCTTTTGTTTGTGTTAAACCTGCTGCTCTGTCTTGGGCATGTCCCTTTACACGTGGCAGGAGAAGTATAAAAAACACATCTTGTGAAATTCTTGGTGCTGTGCAGGGGACAGGTGCTGTCCCAGTGCAAAGTCATTGGTCAGTTCTTATGTTACAGACTGGGGACAGGGATTATTTACCACCAGGAAATAACATGTGAGTATTGGGCTTGGGGAGGGGTGGGAATGCACCTGCTTAGCCACGTGATACAGAAAACTTTCCCCAGTGGCATTGGAACCATCGAGCTGTGCAATAATGCATCTGATCATGTGACCTTGTGAGTTAAACTGCAGGTAGCTGGAATTTAAATCAAATTGAGCAGTTGGTCTGTCCCATGGAGGAGGGTTAATACATGCCCCTTCATCCTGACCAGGAAGGCTTTCTCTTGATTGGATGTACTCAGGAGGATAATTCTGCCAAGTGTTTGAATGCAAGGCCATAGCTGTCCTCTTCTGGGTGGTGGAGTCTTCTATACACTTGGGTGTAGATTACTGAAGGGGAATGGTGAAGTATGAGGCCCTCCTGTATGGAGTGTGTAGTAGAGGCGCCTGATGAGGGTCCTTTGGAGAGTTCCTAAAAACCTTAACTTGAACTCTGTCAACTGTGAAACTCTAGGCCAGCCTGGCACAGCTGAGTTAACGATATTCCAGATATTCTAAATGCTGTTAGTGCTAAGTAGTGTTGTTTCTAATGACCTGCTCATCATAAACCCTTATTTCTCTTCGATTTATTCACTCCAAAACTGTGTATGCTAACACAGCTTTTGCATTTCCACTTAGCCTGAAAAGCTTCAAACTCTAGCCATCAGTTGCTCTGTCCACTGCTGAAGTGCAGCTACCTCTGGGGCAGAATACAGCCACCACTCAACAGCACAAAGCAACTCTGTATATGAGTTTAGAACAGAAGCTGTTGAACTGGATGCAGGAATCACCAGGTGCAATTCTCTTGCCTATGTCATGCAAGTCAAGCTTGAAGCTGATAAAGACAAAAAGGGACAATCTGGTTCTAGGAAGTGCCGAGTACCATCTTCTGTTGAAACTACAGAGAGAGCTACAGTAGGTGGAAAGGTTACCCAAGTTGGGGAATCTAGCTAAGATCCCAGCTAAGTTCCCCTTTTCGTGAACTTAACATATGGGAACAACCTGCCCCATCTTTGTTCATAAATTCTTTAGTTAAACAGTCGCTTTGGGTAGAGGAGTCTGTGCATAGATTCCAAGGCCAGAAGGGACCATTGTGGTCATCTAGCCTGACCTCCTGCATAGCACAGGCCTGAGAATTCAGTTTGCTTTTTTGACTGCCGTTGCACATTGCGTGGATGTTTTCAGAGAGCTATCCACAATGATGCCAAGATCTTTCTTGAGTGGTAACAGCTAATTTAGACCCCATCATTTTATATGTATAGTTGGGATTGTTTCCAGTATGCATTACTTTGCATTTATCAACATTGAATTTCATTTGCCATTTCATTGCCCAGTCACTCAGTTTTGAGAGATCCTTCTGTAGCTCTTCACTGTCTGCTTGGGACTTAAATATCTTTTTTTGTATCGTCTGCAAATTTTGCCACCTCAGAATGATATTGCATTTGTGAGAAGACATGAGGCACTAACTCCAGACTGTGGGCAAAATTCTAACTTGGGGGAATTAGTTTTCATACTTTCCTTTCAGTTTCAGTCGACTATGATATTCACAGTTCAGATTAGAAAATGTAGTGTTGCTGTGTGCTATCAAACAACTGTCACATTCCACCTCAAAGGAGTCTGCATTTAAATGGTGACCCTTGCCTAGCTCTCAGGTGTTAAGGCTTAATACTTAAAGCTCTGAATTCCGTAGATGAAAGGCAATATAGCAATGCAAAGTCTACTTCACCCTTATCGGCTTGGCCTATATTTAAATTCCAGTTCTCTCTCCCCCATGCAGGTTTCAATGTGGAGACTGTGGAATACAAAAACATAAGCTTCACAGTCTGGGATGTGGGTGGCCAGGACAAAATCAGACCCCTCTGGCGGCACTATTTCCAGAACACACAAGGTAAGTGCACATATTTTAAACCTCGTACATACTGTAAATGTCGCATCTAAATGCTGTCCACCTTGTGCTTGTGACTGTTCAGGCCTCAGCCATGGCTTCTCTAAGCCAACAAACATCAGTCTTATGTTTTGTCTTCCACTTCCCCCTCTGTGCCACTCCTTAACTCTTTACCTAATTGTGGAGTGGCTGCTATGGTTTCCATAGTTAAGGTTACTGTTAAACACTTTTTGAAACCACTCGTACCTGCCACACACACAGTTAGATCAATGCGACTGACATGGCAGTTCAGAGCCTGAGTAGAGCCTTTTGTGCAAGTCCCAGGTAATTTAATGAACGGTTTTCTGAGATACAGCCCACACCTCCAAAATGGCCTATTTAAGAAATTGAGAGGGTGGAAGCCTGGGAAAGGATCCACGTGCAGTTATTGCTGGAAGCCCTCTGAATTTTAGCACCTCACTCTGTAAACAAGCTCAAACTAAGGCTTAGTGTTGGAGTTTAGTTTTTGGCTTTGCAGAGCAAATTGCTGGACATGAGCCGTGCATGTTTTACAGTGGCTGAGGGAACTGGGATTATTTAGTCTGCAGAAGAGAAGAATGAGGAGGGATTTGATAGCTGCTTTCAACTACCTGAAAGGGGGTTCCAAAGAGGATGGATCTAGACTCTTCTCTGTGGTAGCAGATGACTGAACAAGGAGTAATGGTCTCAAGTTGCAGTGGGGGAGGTTTAGGTTGGATATTAGGAAAAACTTTCCCACTAGGAGGGTGGTGAAGCAGTGGAATGGGTTCCCTAAGGAGGTGGTAGAACCTCCCTCCTTAAAGGTTTTTAAGGCCCGGCTTGACAAAGCCCTGGCTGGGATGATTTAGTTGGGGATTGGTCCTGTTTTGAGCAGGGGGTTGGACTAGATGCCTCCTGAGATCTCTTCCAACCCTGAGATTCTGTGATTGTACACTCCTGTGCACAGAGACTTGACTCCTTAGCTGACGTGAAGATGCACTGCTGACAAAACAGGCAGTTCAGTGATGGTTTTAGACTGCCTCTCTGCTTACTAGGCCATAAAAACATTGGGAGACCCAAATAGCTGGTTGGTTGTCCTGACAAAACTTAACTCTGTCCCAGAACCATATGATGCTGCAGCTTTGCTTGTGATAGCGATGGCCTGGGTTAAGAAGCATTACTTTAAAAGGCCTACAAAGAGGCAGCAGGGTTAAATTTTTCTTGCAGCGTGCAGTAGAAATTGTCCCAGTTTCAATTTGACACTTTCAGACGTTGAGGTCTTTGGTTAAATAAGAGTGGCTGGGATGACTTATCATCCATACTCCAGCTTTACTTGTGTTTTATCAGGAGTGGAAGCTTGAGGAATTAGCTTTGCACAAGGTGAAAATTCATAATCTTTGGCTATGTAATTGAAAGGACAAGATAGCTAACTTTTCTTTATCTAAGAACTAGGTCAAAGTGTCATGGAGGACAGTCCATCAGTGATTATTAGCCAAGATGGTCAGGGACACAACCCCATGTCCAGATGTTCCTAAACTTCCAACTGCCAGAAGTTGAAACTGGTCAGCAGGGGTGGATCACCTGAAATTGCCCTGACTGTTCATTCCCTCTGAAGCGTCTGGCCAGTGTCAGAGGATACTGGGCTAGATGGGCCGTTGGTCTGACTCGGTCTGGCCCTTCCTGCGTGACCTAGTTATTACTGAACACTGATTGCATCTCTCCTCTGACTCCTGCTTAGGCTTAATCTTTGTAGTGGACAGCAATGATAGGGAGCGAGTGAATGAAGCAAGAGAAGAGCTCACCAGAATGTTGGCAGAAGATGAGCTCCGGGACGCCGTTTTACTAGTGTTTGTAAACAAACAGGTGAGGTGTTTCCTGATCCCTGCCGTTTCTAGGTCTTCATGGGTGGCCCTTGTGATTGCTAGCATTGGCAGTCTTTAAGTCTTCTGCAAGATCTGCTCTAGTTCAAAAGGAATTATTGTGGAACAGTTCCAGGGCCTGTACTACACAGGAGGTCAGACTAGATGATTACAATGGTTGCTTCTGGCTTTGGAATCTGTAAGTCTACGATCCTAACTAGGAAAAGGTTCCAGGCTAGACAATGAACTGGCTGTGGGAAATGTTCTAGTTCTTACTAAATAAAATAAAAATATTTATCTTCTGAAACCGGAACTACCCAATGAGTTCTTGCTAGTGCACAGCGCTAGTGCAGTCTCTGCCTGGGAGAGATTAGGTGGGGTGGGGGAAGAACTCTGTGTGTGAGATTGATGTTCTGGGACTTCTAGTAATTCAGCCTTGCAAAATTTTGCTGTTCTGGGAGAGTAAATCTTAATTTAGTGGAGCAAATATTCTTAGCATCCTCATTATCCTCATGAGAAGGGTGGGCAAATGGTATTTGTACCTGAGCTGGTAAAATTTCAGTTCTTCCGAGGCTGATCTGTTGTCACTCTGCCCCTCTCCTGCTATCAATGTCTAGATTAGATTCTTCCAACTACACTCAACTCTCCAGTTAAAATTTGCTTGTAAACCGTGCCAGCCTTGCAATACTTGCCTGACATTCCCGCTGGTTCTTCCAGCCATTTTGCCTACCTGCTTAGGAGTGTAGGAATCAGTGAACAGTTCATTAGCATGGCAGGCACAGCAAATTCAAATGAGAAGTCAGACCCGTTCATACTGAAATTCATAGTTAGGCATATGCTCATCTCCCCATCATAGCAGACTTCAGTTATTTGCTTCACTTTCATCTAAAGCTTTCAGATGTCCCTAAAACACTTCAAGTAAATTGGGTAGCAGACAGGTGGCTTCCTGAATCAGTGTTCCCTCTAATTTTTTCCATCCATGTGCAGAATGAATTTTGTTATGTGCAGATGTGTGCCACCAGTAGAAACAAAAATCCTAGATACAATATATACTTTTAAAGGTTACCATAGGGATAATTACTCTAGTCAGGACAGGTTAGGCATTTTAGAACTCACTCTCAAAGAATTAAATTTAAGCATAAGAAAAATAAAATTATGAAATGCACAGACCAGTCAAAAAACTAAAACAGCACTGTGAAAGAATAAAATTACAGAGAATGTATGTGCATTGCAGGAAGTACCAAGAAGTAACAACACCACCACAAGTATGTGTTGGGAGGTGAGTGTGTGTGTGTGTGTGTGTGACAGAGATATTGGGCGGGGGGAGGGTTGGAGAGACGTGTGTGGAGAGAGATGGGATGTGGGGCTGGGCATGGGGATGTCTCTGTATGAGAGATGGTGGATGGGTGTGACAGACAGACATGGGGTGTATGACAGATTGTCTAAGACAGTGACTGTGTGAAGAGAGACAGATTGTGTGTGTGTGAAGAGAGGCTGAGACTGTGTGTTGCGTGTGCGTGCGCACACACACAGAGATAGGCGAATGCTGCCCCTTTAAGTAGATTGGCACTCACCAGTCTGAAGCCTGCTTGTACAAACACAGCAGCAGCTGCCAGCAGCTCCATCCCACATTCTACTCCTGAGCCCTGTCATGTCCCATCCCCTCCCCCCTGCTCTGCGGAGATCGGGTACATAGTCAGGGGGGACACCCTGACTTAAACCTCCCCCTCCCCCGCTCTGCACAGGAGGCTCCCGGGAGCAGCTTGCCAGGAGCTCCAGGGCAGGGGCAGTGTGGCGGGGGGGGCACCTGAAGTACACGGCACTTGATTGACTGCTGAGCGGCTGCACGGATGCACAGCTTAGAGGGGACACTGGTCCTGATCAGCCTGTCTTGTCTTTATGGTGCACCACTATGGTGCATGTGCACACTCCTTAGTTAGCCAGCAAGGATTCAGTAGCTTTGACAGGGTTCCACTGTGTACAGAGAGCTCTGTAATTAAAGAACTGCATTGGAATGTCCTGCCTTGTTTCAGTTAAAATGTTTAATCTTAATATGTTTTTCAGTGGCAGCAAAGCATTTTTAGTTATAACATTATATGTGATTAAACTTCTCTTTAGGACCTTCCCAATGCTATGAATGCTGCAGAGATCACGGACAAACTTGGCTTGCATTCCCTTCGTCAGAGGAGCTGGTACATCCAAGCAACATGTGCCACCAGTGGAGATGGGCTTTACGAGGGATTGGACTGGCTCTCCAACCAGCTCAAAAATCAGAAGTGATTAATTCCCCGAGCATCTCATCAGAACCAGCCAGCCTCTGCTGTGTGTGGATGTGTGTGTGTGTCTGTCAGAGGGAGAGAGAGATCACACAGGTGTGTGCGTCTGGGAGTGGGAGCAGCTTTCTCACACTGTGCCTTAAACATGCTGTGAAATAAAACCAATAGTATTATATTTTAAACACTACCTTCCATAGCTCTGAACATAGCATTTTTACACCAGCAAGCGGAACTTAGGGGATTCTATGGGACATGATTGGAAAAAGGAGCCTCGGCACTTGAAGGACAAGAGAACCTGGCATGTAAAATGAGTTGTTGTTGCAGTTGTCTTGTGCGAGTTTTGTGTTTCCCTTTATCAGTGCAGCCTGTTATGTACAGTTTGATCTCCTTCCTTCATTGTTTTTCAGTAGAAACATAATTTTACTCTTTGAATGTTGCCATGGGACTATATACCAGCATGTTACTCAGTATTTCAAACCCCTGACCCAGGCATCCTTGTGTAGAGCGAGATGTCTCTTCTGGTTCAGTTGAACAGTAGCATAGACAGTGTGTTCTGTGGTGGGAACTGTGTAATTTACTCTGCTGTGTGTAACATACCTCATTGTAAAGTAATTTGTTTAGGGGGTTGTGTTGCTTCTTTGGATCAAGGTTTCCCTAGCTCCAGTCATAGATTAACCCCTCCAGCTAATTCCTCGCTCGTGGGATGGCAAGAGCTCTGCTGGGGAGTGAGACTTCAGAGAGGGGATCAGATGTCTGGACAGGCCAAGTGACGTATTTCTCAAAAGACCTTAGTTACTGGTATCACATTAGCATCTCCATCAGCAGGCTGGAAATGAGGCTTCAGAGATCACTGCTCCCACTCCTGCTTTGTACAAAACATCCTACGCTCTCTGGGAAGGGATAGGGGTGTCTTGTACGGTTACCTATTCTAACTAAGCAGTAGGGTTCCTGCAATGAAGATAAACCTGATCAGTCTGTGAACGTCAATAATTTGGTGTCAAGGGGGAGAAAGGAATCTAATGATAAAAGGGATTTGGGAGACTAGACTGGAGCAGCCTGGGCTAGTGCTGTGTAAGCAATTCTCATGTCTGAAAAATCCATTCCAGTTTCAGCAAAACATGTGATTTGGCAAACACTGCTCTGTATAGGATAGTCCTTCTGTCTGTTGTCATTTGGGGGGGTCAAAGGTGCTCTTACCAGTCTCCACTATCCCCTCACCCCTTTTGGTCACACTGTGGAAGAAAAGGCTGGTGCCCTTCTTGTGCCATTGACACTAATGCTTTGCACAGGCTCAGTGAACAGAATGTCCCGTTACTCTTTTACCTCTTTAAAAAATTTTTTTTAAAACCCTCTAGCTCTTGGAAGGGGAAAATGTCAGTCTTTTAACCATTTGAAATCTACTGAGACTATTGAGAAAATGAAGCAGAAATATCTTTTTAATAGAAAAGTTTCATATATTCATGTTCAAAAGTGTATGTCTATAAAAATACAATGTGGAGAGGGAAGTGAAGTGTAAATCAGATACAAGCCAAATGTGGATTTGGTTTTTGAACCATGTTGTAACTTCTCAGAAGTGCACTGTAATAAAGAGAATCTGTCTTGGAATAAGGAATGGGCTTGTGACTGATGGTAGCTGTGTGCTTTTGCACACATGGATCCCTGTCAGCAGTCCAAACTAAGAACACCGATCTCATTCCTGCAGTTCCTTCTTATCTACTGATCAAGGAAACCCCACCCGCTTGTCCTGTTCTCCTCATGCTGTGCTCAAGGGAGCGAGTAGGTACAAAGTTCTTGAATATGACACAGATTTGCTCTGGAAACATGATCTTAGAACTTTGGTATCTTGTCTGTTCCTGCTGCAAGACTGGAAATGGGGTTTGCGTGTACAGTAGAGCATTTGTGCTCTGCACTGCCCCAGCCCAAGGAGTGTGACAGACAATAGAAAATGCATTTGGGAGGGCTGGAGGAAGCTGCTGCCTTGTGAAAGATTGCTCCCTCGGTGCCCAGCAGAGGAGCTGGGATTCATCTTGGAGAGCTTCAATTTCAGTATTGTAGGACAAAGGGGAGACAACTGCTTTGTGGTGCCAGGATACAGCGCATACGCTGTCATTTCCACCATGGCTGCTTTCTGCTCCTTCTTGCCTCCCTTTTCCATTTCTCCAGCTGGTGTTTGTAGTGATGGTTCACCTGTTGACCTAGCCAGACAGCAAGAAGGGCTCTGAAGAACTCTGCCTGCTTGCACGCTGTGCTGACCACTGCTGGATCTTATTTCTCAGAGCTTAAGGCCAGAAGGGGCCACTAATATACCATTTAGTCTGACCTCCTGGGTCTGATGGGCCATTACATTTTACCCTGAAACTGCTGTATTGAGCACAAAAAACTTCCATTAAACTAAAGCTTTTCAGTCCTCAGGAGATAAGCTGTGTCAAGAACAGAAGAGACCACCACTGCCCAAGGCCAGTGACAGGGAATGGATTAGGTGAGAGATTCCCAGGTGAACAACACTCCACGCTGCAAAGGAAGGAAAAACACAAAAACCCATTCCTGGGATCATCCTAGTAGCCCTTTTCTGCACCTGTTTCCAGTCTGAATTCATTTTTTTTTTATTTTTTTTTTTCTTCAAATGTGTGACAAACCCAGACCAGTGGGGTACAGGAGTCTGGTAGAGAGCAAATATACTGGTCACTGGATGAGTAGTTTTCTGTTCTCTGAGTAACCAGAGTAGAGACTGCACTAGAGTAATCAGGAACCTGTTAAACCAATTAAGGCAGACAGGCTGATTAGATCACCTGCAGCCAATCAATGCAGGCTAATTAGGGCACCTGGTTTTAAAAAGGAGCTCACTCCAGCCAGTTGAGGAGGAGCCAGAGGAGAGGAAGTGTGTATGAGGAGCTGGGAGTGAGAGGGTGTGCTGCTGGAGGACTAAGGAGTACAAGCATT